>NC_056704.1:18619898-18697494 GCF_018831695.1 Puntigrus tetrazona
CAGATGTTTCATATTCAAGGCTTGATGGTGAAATTTGAGTTCTGATTCGCACCCTGACCTTTGCAAATCTGAAAGTGATGCCGCACAAAAGAAGCAGGAAGTAGCGGGTGACAAGGGGATCTGCGCTTGGACACAGGGAGTCATCTGAGGGTTACGGAGAAAGCTGTTTTACACATGGGGTGTGAAAATCAGCACTTTTATTATTCATCATGGCATTTACAGGCCTGCTCTCCCACTGAAATAAATATTCTGCTCCCAGAGTGTTTTTTTGCTCTTTCCCATTATATAAAAGTAGCCATATGACTTGTATGTACATTTCGAGCTTTCAACTTTCAACTTTCAGGTTTCACCTATTCTCATCATACATGAGACCTGTTGGCAATCTTTACAATGCTGTGATCTGAAGCAAAGAACTGACATAAAATATGTTTCTTGAACAGATTGACTGGCAGTGTTCGCTATTGACTGTGTTGGACAAGTGGCCCCACTCCCTAAACTCATACCATTTGCTGATCCGGTGTCGCTTCAGGTGATACAAAATTTAATTTTAAATAGCTTACTTACAATAAATTGTGGGTGAACAAAAGTAACTTCTTCTAATTTTTCTTCAAATTCAAAAAATTCAAAGACCAAAAAAAAAAAATATTCTCCTAACTTCTAATCAAATTCACTGACTGATATGGAAGTTGTAATATTGAACAAACCATTCAGTTGTCACTGAACATAACAGTCCTGAATGTAATTACCATGTATTCTGTAGAGCCAGATTTATAGCTAACTAGAGAATGCAACTAGTGTGAGATATTGCAAAGTAAGTTCAGTAACAGCATGAATGATGCAGAGCCCATTCGTATATAAGAAATATCGGCTATATTCACACTTTATAAATAAATTTGACTTTAAATCAAAATCACTAAGTCCCTTCCCCCTGTAATTCACATGTCTTCCTCTACAATTAGAAAATGACAACGTCCTGACTCTGAATTTTTTATCACCTTGTTCACAGAAAGTTGTTTCAAACGGACTTTTCATGCCGACCCCATTTGACACAGAAAAAAAAAAACTACACATCCGAACTTCAAACATATAACACTTAAACTTCAAAATCTATTTGTTAGATAGAGGTTTAAGCTGTGAAACTACATAAAAACTACCGATGCACTTTTGCTTTTTTACTTTAAAGTGCACATGTTCAAAACATGACAGCTCAATCTGGCCTGCTCTCTGACAGCAGAATACTGTTCCTTTTTACTCCCGTGGTCTGTCAAATACACACTCCTTACAGTTACAACGCACATATACGCACAGCTAAACACACACAGTGGTCAAGCAGAGAGGTCAGATACAGGCCAGCCGCTTCTATTGGTATTCCCTCCATGTCATCCAGGAGGCCATTTCAGGAGCCATAGACATGAGTTTCCTCAGGCTCCTCCGACAGGTCAGAGCCAGCAGGACAAATATACACACACACTCACACTAAGGATACAATACAGCACCCCAATCTGTAAAAATCAACAGATGAACAGATATGCAGGTATTTTACTAAACAATTACTCTGAATGAAAAAATTCTGAACAAGCAAATACTAGATAACATATCTATTTAAATGTCAGCTGACACAGAAAAAATATGTTTTGTTTGTATACTTTTCCAAATGGCGTTATAGGGTGAAGCAGAAGACTGTTGAAAGCCATTGTTTTTGTTTTTCTTTGCACTAAAAAATTTTCTCTTAGTTTTGTAAAAACTATGGTTGCACTACTGATGTCATGTGGATTATTTTGCTGTGCCTTCTTCATTTGTGTTGTTTATGATTTAGAAAATGACATGAGGTGATTAATAAATAACAGAATGTTTGTTTTGTTAATGACAGAATCTATCTCTTTAAAATTGTAGCGCATTAGGCTATATTAAAGGGGTCATGTGATGTTCCTTTGGTGTAAAGCAATGTGTTTATACGGTTTTTAAGGTTCAAAAAATACATTATTTTCCACATATTGCAGCTCTTCTAAGCCCCTTCTGAAACAGGTTGATTTTTACAAAGCTCTTCTGTTTTGCAAAAGTGAGGCGTGCTCTGATAGGACAAACTATCAATGCGTTGTGATAACCTCAAGCATGTGACAGAAATGTTTACAGCCCTTGCCATAACATGATGCCGTTTGATACAAAAAAATAATAAAAAGCCATTTAAAACAATAAAGCCATCCAGTAGGGACATAATTACTGATTATAATGACATACTGTCTTTTTTACGCATGATCCATGTTATAGAAACAGCCTTTGTGCAGAGTCAGCATAGGTTACTCTCTAGGTTAGAAAGTGTGTGTCTCAGATGCCAGAGGGTCAAAAAGTCATATGTGGACCTGATGGACATTTTGCCACATGATAAACCTATCATGTGTCTCCATCTGTAACAGACCTAGAACAGTGAGTACAAAGAAGCATTTTTTAAAATGTAGAAACCCCATAATCATGCAAGACTAGCCCACTAGGTCAGCTGCTTTGAACTCCATTTGTTCAGCCATGGTATTCTTTCTCTCCTACTAATTCTATTTCACCTCAACAATGGCCTCTTTAATACCATTCTACAGAGGCACCTTAGGCTTAATGTTGTCATCTGCTCCTACCTCTAAAGAACAAAAGAGACAGAAAACTAGACAAACTGGAGAAAGTCTGAATGAAGCTGGAGACTTCAGATGAGTGACAGAAGTGCTCAGCTGCCAGGATTTTGAACATACTGTAATCTCAGCCTTGTGAAGTCAGAAATGCAGAGTATGTGTGTTTAATCTGTGAGGTTGTTTTGTCAAATTGTCACTTATATACCTATATTACAATAGTTAGTTATATGTATTTAAAGCTGTCAAATGATTAATCTTGAATAATCACATCCAAAATATAGCAGTTTAGTAATATTTATACATTTTATTTACATTTATTATGTTATTTATTAATAAAGACACCCTTGACATATTATTTATAAATAAACATATTCACAATAAATATACACAGTACATATATATATGTAAACTTTTTTATTCAGAATACAAGTGAGTATAACTGTATGACAGCCAAAAAAAATTAAATTAAAAAATAAATATATATATATATATATATATATATATATATATATATATATATATATATATATATATATATATATATATATATATATATATATACATTTTTAAGTACATTGTTTGCAATAAGTAAATACCTACTTCTAATAAATCAAACATTCTACTAAAAACAAGCCTGAAAAAACAGAAGGAAATCATTCATTTGTCCAACTGGGACAGTTTCCTCCTAGTCACATGACCAGAGCTCTCTAGATCGCGTGTTTTCACAACACTGCTACTGCATAAAGCCATCACCCCTGGTAATGCAGGACTGTCAATGTCAAGCCTAGACGTCCAGTCTCAGTCCACTAGAATGAGACACTACACGAGCGGCTCTCAGTGCGCGTTCCGCCTGGACTCTCAGCCGCTCCAGATGCATAGTGGGCCCGGGTAGAGCAAGAGGGCCTGAAGATGACTGCATGCTGCAGAAGATGGTCCCTGTGGGAGGGGGACACAATTATCACTGCATGTTTTAACTTTGTGTATTTGCCTCCCATTTGCAGAATTTTATGGTGGGTGGCAGTAAATCGTTTTTCCTTCTACTTTATACATTCCCAAAACATTTATATATTACACATTATTATATTTTACACTTATATCACCAGAGTTAAATAATATTATTAGAAGTTACATTTAGGGACATCTTAAAGCATTTGCATGTTAAGATTAGATCCAATCATCTTATTGTCCAGTAATACTCAGTTCTTTTTTTTTACCAGCAGCTTGGTGCCAGACATACTTCTAAACATTTTGATGGTTCCTGCTCAAAACTATAATGGGATATGCGATTCAAATGATGAGGGTTACTAAGAAATCTAGAATTTCTTTGGAATACAACTCATCATTTCATCAAACAATCTGGCTTGCTGTTGGAGCCCGCTAGCGCTCTCATCTCCAGCTCTGACTGATGATATCTCCACATCTGCATCACTAGTGGGAGTGACAGGTCTGTATTATCAGGAGTGTACAAAGTGTGTATTTTGTGTGTATATCCAACCATGTTTCAGTAGTCTCTGCTGGTTTTGTTTGAATTCATCTCACAGTCCAAATATGTTTTTATATTTTGATATGTTTTAAATCAACAAACAGATTAAAATAGTTTTAAAAGTATATGAGCTCTATAAGTGAAATTCCTATCCATTTCCATTGTGGTTGTTATGAAATGGCAACTAAATATATATATTTTTAAAATGGGGTGCTGTTTCTATCTATCTATACTGTACATATCTCTCTCACTCTTTCTGCTCTCTATTTCTTTTTTAATTTTTTAGTGTTGGAATTTAAGTAAATACCAAAGTTGGTTTAGTTTCTTGGCTATAAAATAATTGTGAAAGAATTATGTCTTTTAAAAGAATACAAGTAACTTTAAGTGTAAATTTTATAGTAATTAATGAAATGTATTATTGTAGTTGTGCTATTAATATTAACAATGTTTTATTTTAATCTTATTAAATCTTCTTTTGTGTTTATCATGAACATTTTCATTCTATTTGGAGAAAATTGCTTTATTTTTACATATATATGTGTGTGTGTGTTTGTGTTTGTGTGTGTGTTTTATGTTTGTGTGTGTGTGTGTGTGTGTGTGTGTGTTTTTGTTACATACTGGATCAGGTAGCAATTCTTTAAAACATCATTAGCTCATAACATGTCAGTTTGAGAAATTATGATTTACCAGGAGATGATTTAGTTTTTTTTGTCAAGAAATATGTTCAAATAATTTACAAAATTGACTCATCATGTAATAACCCATTGGGGTTATTTTCGACCTGGCCTCCTGCCATGTTTCCATACACTGATCTAAACTCCAGAGGTTCTTCCATATGTGAACTCAAGCAGAGTATACATCCTTCATCAGTTATTTCTGTAGCTGTCAAACAGGGGGAGGGTGTCCAGCCCAGAGTCTAGCTTCACACACCCACTTTTTTTTTTTGTATGGTCACATTGAAAAAAAACTTGCATAAAAACAAATTAGCTTGTCTGCACACAGTTTGCAAATATGTGTGCAATCAGCCAGAAAATAGATGTCACTCCTGACCAAGGTCATGCTAGAGGAGTCCCAGCTCACTGAATCTCCTGACTGATGTCTTACACATGCTGTGCCCTTCCAAGTATGCATGAGGCTCTGACATAAGCATGGACAGAGATGAAAATAAGTCCACACTAGAGTGACACAATGGATCATTATGACGCCTCAGTTGACCCATTGTTCCTTTCTGGTGTCTTAAAGAAAATCCCACTGTGGTGAAGGAAGAAAGACTAAAGATTTTATTAATTCAGTGTTCTTTTTGAAAAGAATTAAGATTGTCCTGATAAACAATACTCAGTTTGAATAGGATCAAATAAAAAATGCATAGCCAATAGGGATAAATGAGGAATTTAATAACTGACAGGCATTGAGGAATAGGGATAGCTATTGTTAAAGAACTGAATGATTCTTCTTAATCGCTTAAAAATACTAAGAAAGACTGTTTTTGACAATATATTGTTTATTTATTTATTACAACAAAGATCTTTTGGTAGTTATGTATCTTAAAACTACACATATGTGAACAAATAGCTGCGAACTACTGTGTTTCTGAACTAATTCATTTAAGTCTTGCTACTCTTAATAGTTAATAATGATAGTTAGTTGGAAATTTGTTGCTAGATGATAAATGTAAGATGACAGCAGGGAAAATAAATAAATCAAAACATTTATTACAAACATTCAGCTTTTCTACTTCTACAAGATTGAAATGTGACAGTGGCGTGGACTACTTGTGGATTATTGTGAGAAGTTTTAACAGCTTTTTCATGACTCTTATTCTAATTTCTCTAAACCTCTTTAGATAAAAAACACATTTATCTACATCTTGGATGGCCTGAGGGTGAGTCCATTTTTACTATTTAAATTTGAATCTTATTATAATGAGACAGGCCATTATGCTGTAGGTTTGTTATCGATAACAGCAGAGTATAAAAGACTAAAATTTAACTGAAACTCACAACTAAGCAAACCCTCTTTATTTTGAGGTGGCATTGTTGCACATTGCTGCTTTGGTCCTTTAATGGAGGTGTATTTCATGTTGATGTTTTAAATGTTTAACCGGACAAAAATACTGATTGAGATTTTTTTCAGTGCAAATGGACTTTCTCAATAGGCTGGAAATCAAATATGGTTTTAGTGTGAGTATTAGCCAGGTTGTAAATTTAGTTGACTGCTCTGAGAGCCACGCTTATGGGTCTATTTCTTATTTCCTCATGTAAAGCCAGAGGTGAGTGATGTATTTGTGAGGTTGCTTCACATTACAGCGGGAATGGAGGTGTCAACGGGTGAAGGACAGAACCTTTAGTCTGGCTGTAATCAGATGCAGATGGGACTAAAATCATCGGAGCAGCAAATCATCACTCCAAAGAGCCAGATGCCCTCCGCCACCTCCTCCTTCTTCTCTTCAACACTCTCATTGCACTGTCTTACTACCCCAAGAGTTTTAAAACAGCGATGGCTGCCAGCACTGCTTTAACAGGTTAGGCTTGAGAGAGAGAGTGCAACCTATCACCCCTCTGATAAAGCATCGATCCCAGCTCCAGAGTATTCACAAATCAATTGATGGGGATGAAATCTGCAGAGGTCAACGCTGTGATCTGGAGCGTGAGAGAAGGTGAGAATGAGATGGAGAGGTGGCAGATGAACATGACAAGGTGAGGCTGGCAAAGATGGCATAATTTAAAAGATATCATCGCAGATTGTGGATGAATGCATTAAAGAGTAAAACATTCAAGGCTACAATAACTATGATCAGTTCTGAGGACCTAAGGGGTGCTGGAAGGTGAACTTCTACCTTATCTTCATTTTAAACAGAGTGTCGGCATGATCGCTTTGACAATGAGGCTGACACAAACAATGTAATTACCTATAAGGCCATGGATAAGCCTAGAAGGTTCTGAGAAATCACAGATATCTAAATCCTTCACTTAAGGCTCTATTCTGTCCTTCTGTTCAGCTATAAAGTATTAAGTGGGAGTGGCTGACCAAGATTGAAAACGCTGTAATCATTTACTCACCTCGTTTCATTTCCAAACCTTGACGGCTTTTCATTTCTTCAGTAGAACACAGAAGACAGAACTGTTGGCACATCTGACACCAAAACCCTGCCGCTGCACATCTTCCGTCGTGGTGTACGTATGTAGGCAGTTTTTGGTTAGGGGACGAAGGGGATGAAAGCATTTCTACCTAGAATGCCTACATTTCACACTGGTGACTAGGTGGGATTAATGACCATCAGCCATATTATCCTGCCATAACACACAAATGTTAGTTCAGCAAGAAAGACAATCAAAATATCCTGCCTGGACCTTTCATCATCAGACTGCATTGTCAAAGGAATGAATATAAATGTATAAAATAAAATAAAAACTGATGCTTTGGAAGGAATAGTTCATGCCAAAATATTTGGTTCATTGACTCCCTCCTAAGGCCTTCCAACCCCATATTATTAGTTTTTTCTAGAAAACACAAAAGGAAATATTTGGAAGTATTAAATGATGAATACATGAACCAAAAAGTATGAATTTCCTGAAGTTACTATAGTGATTTACTAATATACTTAGCTCATTTACAGTTACACTTTAATGTATTAGAAGCGATTAATCAAAAAATGTTGGGTATGTTACTTTTTAAAACAGTAATTAATTATAGCTACTAGTTACTTCTTCAATAAAGAGTAGCTATAGTTACTTTATTATAAAAGCAACTACCAGGAAAGTAACTATTCCATTGTATTATTATTATCTTAAATTTTAAATAAATATGTTAAATAAATTGATCTCCCAATATTAAATATGTTAAATTAATGAAATACTAAATAGAATAAAATTATTATTATTAAAAACATTCTACACTAACCTACACCTCATTTTTATCTTTCCTTGGGACAATTTGAGAGACACCTATGAAATTTATTATTGTAAATATTATCAACTCTCTATGGACATTTCTCGGCAATAAAATCGTCATAGTGATTTTTAGAGCATTAATTTTTTTTTTTAAATATTTTAGCATTATAAGATTAATATAAGAACTTCTGTAATTAAAATAACCATGGCTGCATATTTGTTTATGCTGACTGGAGCTTAGGACTGGTGGTGGTGTTTAAGACATTGTCAGTTTCATAAAAAGGTGGAAATTTTTTTTAATTTTTAATAATAGTTTACCTGTTTCTCATGATGGCGTTTGATGTCACTGACAGCCTCTGCAGTCCTATTTAGCCAATTATAAGCAATGCCATATTCCTGAAACACATATTGTAAAGGCTTTAAACAAAACAATTTCTGATGTGGTTTATGTTGTAGATTAAACATGAAAATGTCTTGAACGTGTGTTAACCACAGACCTTGTTTTTTAGCCATTTAAGATAAAAATTCAATTTAAAAACCTATTGACTGGAAGATGGAACCAGAAGTTCAGAAATCCTATGAATCACCACCTGAATCATCGCTGTATAGAAAGAGCAGGCTGAATATCCAAGCGTGTCATTTCGTGTTTCACTGCAAAAAGAAAATGACACAAGTTCGGAAATAATTGTTTTACTGATGAAAATAAAGAGAGTGTACTTCATTTAGGAATGACTGAAACTGAAACAATATGCTTTTAAGTAATGTCTTGTATGCGGCTCATCGTGTGTTAGTACTAGTATCTGTTTCAGCAGACAGGCAGCTCTTTGCTCAATATGACGCCCACCAGGAAAATTCGACCAGGTACCAGCTCGTCGCCAAAGAGACTTCCTTCAGGCTCTATGATTCTGACTGAACAAAGAGAAAAGAATAGTAGCTCTCAAAGGAATGCATCAATACGTTATCAAAAAGGCATAAGAGGCCATTTGTGGTCAATTTCAAACTAGTTTATTCCTGTCTGCTCTTTACATCTGTCCAGTCCCGTTTCTCTCAGTATCTCCATCACAGTAATGCCTTCAAACTCATTCTGTCTCTTCTCAACATCCCCCGTGACACGCGGCTTTAAAGCATATATGCATGTCAGGTCACAAGCTAGACCTGGTGCCTGAGATCTACAAAGGATCTACAATCGTATATCAGCAAAGGCAGCAGCTAATGGAAAGCTGTGTAATATTTCCCCTAGTGCACAGATCCTGTCACATCCCCTCAGGCAGGGAGGCTCTCTGTGGTAAAGGGTGCAGCTCTGCAGAATGTCATTGAGATGTTTGCGGCCTGACATATGTGTTTTGGTTTTCCATCAAATGAAGGGAAAATGGCTCCCGAGGAGGGGTACAGTAAGGAAGAAGAGCGCCAAGCAAAACAGGTTTTTGTGTTTAGGAGGAACAAAAGCAAACAACATACGGCAGGTCTATGCTGTCCAACATTTACAGGTTAAACACATTTTACAGAACCACAAAAGAAAGTTAAACAGACTGTGCAAGCTGATCTTTTTGCATATGTATAATACGGGAAATGTGGATCGCTAAATTAATAGATGATTTATTACTAGATGAGTTGATCGCTTTACTGAGCATTGATGTTATTGAATTAAGTAAGCGCGTTAAGCATTCAGTGCTGCTAAATATTACTATTTCAAATAAATGCCGTTTGTTTTAAGCTTTAAACAAATAAAATAAGATAACATTACACAAAAATATTAAACAGTGCAGTTGTTTGCAACACTGATCATTAATATTTCAAATAAAAAAAATCAGCATATTAGAATGATTTCTGAAGGACCATGTCACACTGAATACTTGAGTGATCATGCTGAAAATGCATCTTTGCATTCACGGGAATGATTTAAAATAGAAAACTTTTTATAGTAATAATATTTCACAATATTTTTCAAACAGATGAATGTAGCCTTGTTGAGCAAGAAATGTGCCACAATCTGTCACATGATAGACATGAACCCATGGTATCAAACCCAGAAATTGTGTCTGAAGTTTTATCGATCACTTACGTAGCCTGCCGTAATAAATAACAATATGCTTTCATTTAAAAGATCTCCTTTTGTAGTTTACAGAAAAACATAACACAGATTCTAAATGACTAAAGGATGAATAAGGCAATTCGCCTGTGCATTTTAAAAGTAATGGCTTTATCTCCACAGTAACATACAGCTCTCTTTTCTTTTACATTAACACTCTCTCTTCACAAACATATATGCATGCAAGCTTTGTAGAAAAATGGTGTTATTTTCTCTTTCATTACAGGCTGACTTGAGGGCATCGCACATTATGTCTTTCTCTCCATTACAATGGGTTTAATATTCATCGAGGGGGTGCCCCAGCCCACTTCCAGACTGGCCAGTCTTCATCCGGCTTCTTTTTTCCCCCGCTGATTTTCTCCCGAATAAACCATTTGCTTGCTTGAACTGTCCTGTCTGAATGGGATCCAAAACTATTATCAGGGTAGAGGAAATCAGATAGGTGTATTCAAAAGAGCTGAGAGCTGAAATCACACATCATTATCATAATTACAGCCTGGGCGTCCATGCAGAGTGTATTCAAAACGCAGCAGCCCCAACCCTTTAAATGTAAAACCCTGAGAATGGAATACTGGCCTGATTGCTTTGAACAGAGTTCACGGCCCTCCAGTGCAGAGCTGTGTACTACTCGTGGGTGGTGAGCCATGTTTCTCTAGCTCTCGACTTGAACTTGAACCCAGAAGCCCTAACACTGATTGGAAGCTGGGAGAGCTCCTGGGACTGCAGCAAAGCTAATACAGACAACAGCCACACCATCATGATGTTCTGCTTCTCCATCTCTACCCCCACCTCACTCCAATTGCAAAGAACCGGTTTGCGTCGGTGAGCTATTTGTGCGATTATATAGCATGTCCTTGGAAGATCAAATAACATCTTGAAGTTCATGTAAGCTGCTGAATGATTTATTTATGAGCGTAAATGAAGATGCACCTTCTGAAAACATGGCGGCTAATATACACTTGACAGACAGGCTTTGTGTATTTCAGTCAATTTCAAATCAGTCATATATGTGTCAGAACATTGCAGTCTCTTAAAAAAATACAGTTTCAAAAAAAAGATATTTTAAAGGCAACGCTTACAAAAGAACCATTTTTTTATTTCTTTTTTTTTTTATTACTTTGTTATTTGTGAGGAACATTTTAAAATCACTAAATATAAACTAAGCGTTTGATCAATGGAAAGTAAAAGGCTCATTTTCCAGTTAAAGTTGAGTTTTACCGCTTTCAAATTCATTCAGCTGATGAATGGATTTGAAAACGGTATTACTCAACTGTTTAACTTTAGAGCAGTTATTTTTTTAAACAGTATCATGTTCCTTTAACTTTTCATTGATCAAAAAAGCTAGTTTTTATATAGTGATTTAAAAAAAAAATGTAAAATTAAAGGGAGTTGGAAAATGAGCCTGTTTCCAAAAAAGTGGCGTGTTCCTTTAAAGGATCTTCATGGAGCCATTGATTATTTTTAAAAATGTGGCAACTCAGAAGGCAATATTATTGCTCTGATGCTAATCTGTCATGGAGTCATGGTTATGTTTTTTTTGCAGAATTTCTACTTAAATGAGGAAAAACACAGCAAAAGTGTTGTGCTTTAAATTAATGCAGAAATATTCTCTTGGATCAGCTGATCTTGCAAGATATGGAAAAAAATGTAAACGTGTAAAAAGACAAAAAAAAAAAGTTGTTTACAAAACAACTATTTATTTACTTTGAAATTTCATGATTAATTCAATGTTGCATGACATTTTTTTAGTAACAGTTTCTATATATATATATATATATTAAATTATATTTTAAATTGAGCCCACACCGATTTGTCTCAAACGTTCATTCTCAATTTCACATTTGATATGTTAACGCACCATTGATGACTATGTTTCCAGGCAAATCACACGAAATAAGTTTATATTGCATAGCCAGTTCATAAAATTGTTTTCTTACGAGGTGCAGTTTTGCCAGTAACAATAATGCATGGCTAGAATATACAGTTTCAAAAAAGATGCGAGCCACGAAACACGAAAGATCATCTTACGCTGCGTCAGTTTGTTTTGAAGCTTCTTCATGTCTTCCCAGCACCGAGCCCCAAACTACACTCTATCATACATGAAAATGACACAAGCCGTTTCATTATTACAGATACCATGCAAATAAATATGCATTTTGAGGAGTGGCCTAATGCCCGACACTGGGCCTCATGCATATTTAAATAGCTCCAACCCCGTGTCTGGCCAGCAAGCAATTTCCCGCTCCACTCCTTATGGCCCAACCCCGCCCGGCCTCAGTGGCATGCATATGTATGAAGCACTGTTTCATATGTATCAGATCCATCATTTTCTCCTGTTTCACTGAGGGCGATGACACGCATGGCATCAAGAGGATGACCCTCACAGGGGCCAGACGGTCTCACAGGAATAGACTAGAGCCAAAACAAACTGCAGGCTCCCATCATGCTTTGTAAGGGAAGGAGTAGAGGACAGGAGATGAATAATCCAGATACAGTCTGCCACTGATGGCCTCTCCAGGCCTTACATGAATATCTGCTCCAGGTAAAGTTTAGATGCTGATTGTTTCAGACTGTTGTAAACACTGTTGACTACAGTAAACCGGACATGAGAGAAGCTTCAACCATATATAATGGCAAAAATCTGATTAGATGGTGCTAGGAAAACTTGAGATGCGATTTAGACTAGGATTTGGACCGCAGTCCATTTGGACACACTCAGGTGGACTTGAGCTTGATACTAAACTCGTATATTTTGGACTCAAACACACGTCATGTGTAACATGAAAGATAAATAAATAATTAACACACAAATGAGGCATTAATAAGTATCTCCCAACCAAAGCTGCTAGCCATTGACTTTCATAGTAATTTTTTTTCTTTATACTATGGAATCCAATGGATACCAGCAACTACCCAATTTTATTCGAAAAATCTTATTTTGTGTTCCAGAGAGTAAAGAAACTCATACAGGTTCGAATAACATTTTAACAAAATGTTCATTTTAAGGAGAACTATACCTCTAAGGACTCCAACCAAACACTAATGTGGTTACTAATATACAGTAACAGACTTTGTTACCATTGCGAAACCGTAGCATTAAAATAAATAAAACAATAATCTAATATGAGATAAAAAATCTAATTAATAGAAATCAATACAACCTTTTGCATGAAGCCCCACTTAACAACCAGCTTCATCCTTACAAATAAGATAATCATCGTAAATTAGCATTAATCTGACAGGCCCTGCACTCTTAGCCATGAAACCAGTGTAGTAACACTTGGCATTTTGACTATGGTCATTTATTATAGAAGATGAGAAGGGGATTTTCCCATGGTTCCTTTCCAGTGGCAACGGTCTATATTAACACATATGTCTAACTCATGTTTGATAATTGCTAGCATGTGCTAATTAGCCCCAAAGCTGCTGAGGAGGTCACTGATACCAAAGAGTGACATCGCTAGAGGGAGAAAATTTGGGCAAATTCAATATATATATATTTATTTATTTATTTTTTTTTTTGCATAAGATTTCTTATAAAAACAGTTCTATAATTTTTTAAATTCTTAATTAAACCTATTTTTAAATACTATTTAAATTGCACATTACAAGTTAAACAAATTAAATGACAAATATTTTAAACAAATAAAATGTTTTGTAATAATAATAATAATAATAATAATACAGTTAGCCTAAACTGATATTAGCCATATGCTACATTTTTTGGTAAAAACAGTATGGGGTTGCACCCAAAATATGTGTCAGTTAAATCAGGTATAAAATAGTCAGATTTAAAGTTTTGGATACAGTTAATAAGAAATCCTCATAATGGATTTAAAACTATTTTATATATATATATATATATATATATATATATATATATATATATATATATATATATATATATATATATATATATATATATATATATTAAACAGTGGATAAAATATTGGTGAATAATTCAAAAACACAAAATCTGTGCATCTAAATAGTCATGGGACACCAAAGTATTCATGGAAAGTGGCTAATCTACCATAAATATGACTTCCAGAATTACTCTTTATGGAATAAAAACTTGCTCATGAGGCACAACAAATAAACGTGTCCACGATATGTTTCACGCTTTTGAAGAGTCTAAAGGACATAACTTCTGTGGCCGATGCCTCAGCACATCAAAAACAGTTTATTGTGGTCATGCATGCTTGCTGGTAGCACTCTGCTGGACCAGAGGTTTGTCAGATCATATCTGGAGCTTTGAGCGCTCTGAAATCTGGAAGGCTGACATCAGTTATGGATCCCAAAGACCAATTTTACACAGGCTGAGACACTGTGTGACATTCATGGAATGAAAGCCTGAGGCACAAGAAGACAGGGTGAAAGAGGACAAGATGGAGAGTGAGAGATGAAGATGGGGTGAGAGAGAGGAATGAATAGTCACCTTAGGTGTGGTGGCTGATGTGCTGATATCTCTCATGGCTGTGGCAATGTTCATGTGATTGGGTGTTTGTCAAACATTCGCAAAAGATAGCGTCCATTCACCCGAGTCTCACTCGATAAGCGTAGAATAAACACACACACACAGAAACCACATGTAGTGTGTCATGTGGTACGTCAGAAGAACATGCTTCCACTGCTTGGAAGCTTTGAGTGCTCTGAAATCACCAGTTCAGTATGCTTTAAGTGCACTTAAGAGTCAACTGCGTTAGCTGTCTACCTGTCATCTGCAGTTGCGTGGCTGTGGCCAGGCGTTCCTTCACCCTGAAAGTGCTTTTTGCATGAGTTTTTCAGGTTAAATGCCTAATACGTCTGTTGGGTTAAATGCCTAAAAACTCAAGATATTTTCATGTTTTATTCTAAGACATTAAAATTTAATTGGTTATAGACTCTTTTCATTGTTTAAAAAAGCGGTTGCTAACATGCCACTCGAGAATTTGCTGGTGGATCACGACTGTCCTTTGTGAAGATTATGAACAAAACGTGTAAGATTAAATCACTTTTCATGGTTACAGAACTTATTGGCCTACCAAAATACAAAAATTTAGCATCATGTAGCATCAGTTATCAAATTTTCTGTTTTTTGAATTAAACTTTGCTTAATATGTTTTAATGTTTGACATCCCAGACATATAACGTAATCAACAGAGTAGGATTTGGCACTCGGTATAAAACATAAACATATTTTGATATAAAAAAGCAAGTATTCCATTCCAAACAGAGCCTCGGCGTTCAAATCGGAGAAATGATCCTCGTATGCTGTCTTGTGAATAGCGTGGGATGGAGTGTGTACGTGTGTATGCTTTTGCGTTGAGAGGTTAGTGCTGGTCAAGGTAGAATGGCTTGATCCTGAGGGTTCAGGGAGAGGAGGCTAATGCAGAAAGCCACTTCAAAAAACACTTTTCATCTTCTCTCCTTTTTAACCATCCAGCCCTCCATCATTTTCCCCATGCCCTCCACTCCGGAAAACTCCCTTTTCATCTGGAGAGGATCAAGACGCGGATGTGTTTAGCGTAATTATGTGCGATCAGGATTCTGCCTGTCCTCCTGTAGGAAATGATTTCATCCTTTTCAAAAGCAGGTCATAATCGAAAATAAGATGGACTGAATTTCATGTTCTTCCTTTTTGCATGATGATACCCCGCTGTCCACGAAGACCTCTGCTTCTGGCTTTATTCATAATTCATTTCTAGCATGACAAATGCGAGCTTTTTTTCTCCCACACTAAAAGAGATGACTGACTTAAAGCCACACTCAAATGACTTTGAGGATTAATAATGAATATGTGAACCGGGCCAAAAGCGCGAGTTTACAAGGTTTGGACAAAAGTGTTCTAGGAGAGCAAAGTCCAAAACACATGAGTGAAAAATGATGTCTTTTAAGTTATGAAATTTTTATAAGAATGTCCTATCGTTTTATTTGTTGTTTCATGTTTTTTTTACTGAGCTGAGTTTAAAAAAATTAAAAGGTATTTGTTAATGTTTAATTTCACAATTCTGACCATTTTTTCTTTCCTTGCAAGAACTGCAAGATATAAACATGTGAAATAAAAGTTGCAACTACTTTTTTATCCTATTACAGAATAAAAAACTGAATATTGAGATGTAAACTTGGTGTGATGAAGTCAGAATACTGAATTTATATCCTGCAATTATGATGGAGGTTCTTTTCAGATTTTTTTAGAATTGTAAATCTGAATTATTAGATGAAATTGTTACAATTTGTGTATATAATAATATACGACTTGAAACAGATTGCATTCTTCAGAGGCATGTTTGATGACCGAAAACATAATGTTCTCAACGTAACCAAGAACATACATCAAGAACATGACAGGATTACTTCTGATTTCATTTTGACTTGACTATTTTAGCCAGTTATACCCATTGGCATGATTATTACGGTGGTGCAGCAGCGTCGCGATATAGTAGAAGCCCTTGCTCAGTTTCCAATACTCCATTATCATGCTTTTGTTTTCATTGAACCTCTAAGGATAAGCGTTTCCCAAGTAAATGTTAATGTGCATGTTCATATGCACATATTATTCCAATAACATCATGGTCCTAAGTGCAACCACCCTGGGAAATTGACCAAATGCTTCAATTGAAAGCATCAGGACAGGTTGCATTCAACAACACAACACTCATTAATCTATGAATATTCAAACCGTCACTTTAATATCATTGACACGCATGAACTTTGTGGCGGTCACCAATTGCAACAGGTGACCATGAGTAATTATGCAGATTTATTCAAGACATTAGCATGATTAATTAGGTGCAAACCGAGGTGGCTACACTTGAATTAGTAAGCATTATGAATAATTACCATGCATATTTTTGCTCTTTATGTGGCTATTGGGTTTTGTGATAAACAAAGCTTTAATTACGAGAAAACATCTGGGAATAGTAGTGACCTTCATTAATCTTACGCAAATTCCCTCTGCTCTACACCCTGATGCATAATTATTGCATTAATAACAGAGGCTGCACTGTATTAGTCCACTTGAGGAAATTCATACTATTGCCCTTTAATATGAAGAAAACTAAAGTTATAACCTGCTGCACTGAGAAACAAATGCTTTGTTTAAATAAGAGAATGTACTTGTCTGCGTCTCAAACTCTTTGGTGCACATACTATCCAAGCTTTATTTGTGGATATGATTCTATAGCGTTATCTGTGCAAAATACAGATGCTTTACTCAAGTGGTATTGCTATCAACGGACATGTCCGTCTTGGCTTTGACATTCATCTTCCGAGGTAAAATGGAAAACAGCACAGGTCCCCATTTATCCTTGAGTGTTTCACAGAAGAAGCAGTGTCTTATGGTTTTGGAACGACACATTGGTGAGCAAATGAAGACAGAATTTTCATTTTTGGGTTAATAGAAACCTTAACGGATCATATATGTACTGTGAAGTCTGCCATCTTTAAGTTTTTCAGCAACTCTTCAAGTCCGAAACGTCAGAAAGCGTGATAGATGAGAACAGCAGAGGAAAGGGTGAAAGGTTTGTCCTCTCGCAGTGACTCTGCCTCTTTGGCCTGACTTCACACAAACAGATCAGCAACTATGAAAAGGACCAGAATCTAGAAGAGGGGATCAGTTTTCCCTGAGTCTAACCACTTACCCAGCGGAGCTCACACACACACACACACACACACACACACACACACACAATTCATGTCAGGGTTGTCAAAGTAACCTGATCCTAAGGCCTCCTGACATGCAGCAGTCCAGTCTGTGCTCTCTCTGCCCATACACTCTGGCTGTAAAACAAAGGAATTGCTTCCACATGTTTCTAAAGGCTGCAGAGTCTCAGGGTACAAATCTTCAGAATGGGACCCTCCTCTGCCAGGACACTTGCTTGCTTTCCCCCTCTCCTCAACACACACACACATACACGTGCAGGCATGTCAAAACTGCCATCTAGTGTTGTCTTGCAATAAAAAAGGCACAATTTAAGGGAAACTGGTTTATTTACATTAAGATATGTATCATTAGTTCAAAGCATTTTAGCTATATCTGAGTGAGTAATACCAAACATTTAATAAGATTTATTCGCTGACCTTAAAACGTCCGACTTAGTATGAGCACTGATCACCATAATAACGACTTTAAAATGAACAAGATTTTATGAACAGTAATTTTAAATAAATGTAATATAAAAACATCAATTAGGCAAAAAAAAAAGCCCAATGTGGATGCTCTACCACACAAGAAATAGATTTAAAAAATCTAAGTAGATTATACATTATGGGGTTTTTTTCAGCGTATTTATGCATAAATAAATGTTATATAAAACTGCACTGGTCATATTACTAGATTCACAGACATGACCTATTGTGTTTACTACAAGTAGCAATGAAAAAATAAATAAATAAACTACTTTAAACAGGTCTCCCTGTGAACACCCCCATCTGCTTTTGGTCAGCAAAAATATAGCCATGTCCCAAATGCATACCATTGGTTTGCCAAACATTAAGGACAGCAAATAAAAATATGATTTTAAATGAAAAATGGATCTCACGTTGCACACAAAAAACACATGCTTCTTTTAGTGGCCATATTATACATAGTGGCTAAATGACTAAATATTAACACTATGTGCATACTAATATTTTCGCTAAGTGAAGTGACATGAAATGGTGTGAACTGCTTTTTCAGCCACTGTTTGACTGAAGCTATTGTAAGATGTATGTTATACTCACAGCTATGACCTTACGTCAAGAGACCGAGTCCTGTTTTGTCATAATTAACACTAATAAATGAAATAGGGAATAAATCCAAATACAGATATTTCATATTTCAGTGTTCACTATTGCTTAAAATAGAATGATTAACAATAATAACAATGATGTTCTTTGGGTAATTATTACGCTTGCTTCATTGCCATCAGATTTTTAATATTAAAAGCAATGCTTTATCCCGTTATAAGTCAACTGATAGAAAAAATGAATTAAAAAAGTCTATTAATTCGATAAAGTGAAGCTGCTAAATTGTTCATATAATATGCAAAGTCAGCTTTCTTTGTGTTTTGCATGTTTCTGTTTTAGTTTGTTTAATTTAAGTGAAGAGATTTTAACAAACAAAGCAAAATCTATACCCCATGCACCTCCACTAAACTTCTGCAGTCCTTTCTTCAGGCCAGTCTTGACATACTGGTTGTTCATTAACCTAATTTATTATAACTAACATAACAACTAGGAGGAATTCTTCTACTGGGCAGTCTAATTTGCATATAGAGACTTAATGAGTGCATGGCAGCAGGTGCAGGAGGATAGTAATTATCACTAATGATAGTCACCTGTGACCATCCCCACCTTTTCTCAAGGTTCATGCAGTTATAACGAACTTAACATGAACATCACGGACTGCATAACTGCAGAAAAAAACAAAAAACAAAAATGAGAGAGCAAACGTAGCCTATGTAGAGCATACAAACTTATTCCTGACTGATTAAGTATTGTGTAATTATTGATGACTGATTTAAAATGAGAATGAAAATTAGAAATACTTTCTTTTTATGTTTTACTGAACAAGTAGGCCTACATTTTTGATCAAATTTTTTTGAGATGTGTAGTTTTGCCGCCCTCTAGTGGTGATTTGCACAAGGGTGCAATACACAACACAGACTGCACACACCAAAAAATAGCTGAAAAACCTTTGGCTCTCTTTAAGACAGGCCTTCGTATAATATAATTATGGTATTTTGTGTTCACAATTCATTACAGTGCTGGTTTATAGTAGTTGTCACTTATCACCAATGGAAATAATTTAGGTTTGGAGTACAAAGGGGTATTTTATATAGTGTTGTATTCCTGGTACATATTTAGCGTTTAATTGCAATAGAAAATGAAAGAACAGCGTTTGCAATTATTTGAGCGAGTCGAACAATTACGTAATCGACCACGTGACTACGTAGCCGCCTGAAACAAACATGGCGCGTCACAGTCTTTGTTTACAGGTCTGCCTTTTAGTCTTGAGAACGTATTTTAACATCCAAAGTAATTTAATTCAATGTCTTTATGCCGTCCAACGACAATGTCATAGACAACGTCTACGCTCAAGACGACAGGTCAGTTTTATTGTTGCATGTATTCAAAAATGTGCAGATTTCCCGTACTTTCAATTATTAACTCGGTGTCCTTTAAAATAATTCGCTTACGATATAGTACAAAGCACGATCTGGTCTGTGTTCACACCATTTATATTTCGGGGCGAGACAATGTAACAAATAAAAAAATGTAATTGTTATTAAATGTAAGTAAAAACGTAATCAACTGTCAATTTTCTCTGAGGCATATCTGAACATATCTTGTTATGTGTAGGCCTGGCACAAGTTCACTGCAAAAAAAAAATAATAAACACAGTTTACTTAAAACCGATTGTTGCGTTTTTTCTATCCTGCAAACATACACACATCTTTTTTAAGCACTGTTTATACCTTTAAATTTGGTCGGAATGTTTTTAAAAATGGTTGGATATTTTAGGTTTTTAAAGTAATAACGTTATCTGGTTTATTTTTTATAGATATAGGCATACAGCAGTACTGTTTGTGTGTGTGACCGTGTAAATGTATTTCTTTTAAATGGTAAAATGTCACACTCACACATTTGTCGAGGTTTTAAACAAAGTAGAAAGACATATATATATATATATGTCTGTCAAAAATTTAGTTTTAGTTTTTCGATGATTTGCATTTTTTGAATTTTCATAAGCATGCTTTACAACGTTGTACGTTCCTGTCTTGCGATGTAAATGTGCAAAAATGTAGTAAAACTTCCTAGAACATGACGTAGAGTAGGAACCTTGAAAAAAAAAAAAATTATTGTATGGCTATAACAGAACAGAAGACTGGCATTATATAATATCTGCAGACCATTTTATTTAACAGATTGCTTTGGTTATCATGAGAAGACGAACATCTGCTGTGTGGTCCTATCCTCGAGAGCACAAGTGGTGGGATACCATTGTCCCTGCATTCACTCCAGAACAGTTCATCCAGAATTTCCGGGTCTCGCGGGAGTCTTTTGAATACATCTGTTGTCGTCTCAGGCATGTACTTCAACGAAGGAACACCAATTTCCGTTTGTGCGTACCTTTGAAAAAACGAATTGCCATTGCCCTTTGGAAGCTTGCCACTGGCAGCGAGTACAGAAGTGTCAGCCAGCTTTTTCGGTCGGCGTGAGCACTGTATTCAACTGTGTGCAGGACTTCTGCAACGCTGTAATAAAAGTTCTTCTGGCTGTACACGTTAAATTCCCAGATTCTACAAAGTTGAAGGAGATGGCAGATGTTTTCGAAAGTGGCTGGAATGTTCCTCAGTGTGTGGGTGCAATAGATGGAAGCCACATTCCAATAATAGCGCCTGAAGATTACCTCGTGACTATTTTAACAGGAAGGGGTGGCATTCAATAATAATGCAAGCGGTAGTGGATGGCAAAGGGCTTTTCTGGGATTTGTGTGTTGGCTATCCTGGGAGCGTACATGATGCCAGCGTCCTAAAAGAGTCTCATTTGTGGAAGATGTTGAACGATGGACACCCGTTAAACCAAAGCAAAGTGCACATCTCTGGTTCTGATGTTGGATACTACTTGATTGGAGACTCAGCCTATCCCTTGCAAAAGTGGCTGATGAAACCATTTATGGACACGAGCAGTCTAACCCCACAGCAGCAGAGGTTCAATCTCAGGCTGAGCAGTGCAAGGTCGGTTGTGGACTTGAGTTTTGGAAGGCTAAAGGCAAGGTGGAGGTGTCTCTTAAAGAGGAATGACTGTAAACTGGAGCTGATAAAGAAGATGGTTTTGACCTGCTGTGTGCTACACAATATCTGTGAGGAACGCGGAGACCGCTTCAGCGAAGACCTTTCGGCCATCCATGTGAACATGCAGCCTCCCGTTCAAGCATTAACAGAGCACGGACGACCAGAAGGGACGGATGTACAAGCGGCATTATTAGACTACTTCAACAGACAGGACAGTGAAATTATACAAGGAGCAGTTTAATTTGTATCACTTTTTCTATTGTTTTATTTTTTAGATGGTGTTTTTTTCCAAGAAATGTTCCACAATTGATGTATATAGATTTATTATAAAGTAATTGCAATAAAAAAAAAAATACATTTGACATGTGAAGTGTTCATTTGTGAGGTACAAAGACAAAAAAGTAAACTTGAGACATGTGTGCATGAAGCAACAACACAAAGTAAACAATAAACAAATGTTGTTAAAGCATTTGTAACAGATATTAGTTCTGCAGTCTAAACTCCATCCAACACACTGTATGTTGATGCTGTTTTACGTAAAGGGAATATTCCATCCTTTTGCATGTTACTAACATGAAAAAAAGTGCTGCAATGTGGTTGAGCCATTTCCTTCATTGCATTTTCCCTTCCTAAAATGTTTGCTGATATATTGTTCCTTGCTGACCTAACAAAGGCCTTTAGCTTTCTAAAAATCAAGTTCACAAATAACCTTGAACTACTCAACCGAGACTGAACCTGCTGCTTATTTGTTGTGGCAAAGAGCAGCAAGGACCCGTCTTATTAGTACCAATTTTAGTTTTCAAAAAAAGGAACGAAGGAAATGGCTCAACCGCATTGGTTTTTTTTTTCAGGTTATGTCAGCATGCACAGAATGTAAATTAGTGTTGTAATGTCTGTGTAGAAAGTAGAAACCATAGAACATAAAAAATAACACCATGTTATTTGAAGCAAATTTTAATATTGGGCAATAACTCTGCCTTTATTCCAGAGAAATCTGATGGTCAGGCCTCAGTCAAGCTCTTGAACCTGTAGAACAAATTAATTATACAAAACAGGACAGAAATATGTTAATCTGAATAAATCGGTTCTAAATCAAAAAAATACAGATCATGCAAAATGCTCACAAACACTATCTTGCACTTTTCCTCAACCTCAAAAATATAGCTAGCAAAATTGCAAATATTCCCTTAAGCCTCATGTGCAGTTGTGACTACAATCCAATTCTGGAAAAGCATTACTTACTAATGTCATCTTACAACCTGAAACGCTAGGATGGACTTACTTTCATTGTTTTCTTGACTGACATCGTGTGTGTTTGTGAGATCGGTTGCTCTTTCTTCCATCTGGGGCCTTTTAATCAAAGTCATGAAGAGAGTGATTCACCTGAATCAATGAAATTTCAACACACAAATTAAAATCCAATAAACAAGAAAATAGTTTATTCATGGTTAATATAGTCTTCTAACTTCTAGCTACTTTACCTTTGCTCCTGTCAAACACATCAGTGTTTGCTACACTAGCTGGTCGTGGTCTCTATATGATAGGTGGATGACGGGAAGAGTTGATGTTGTCAATCATAAAACCCAATTATATTTTGAAGGCGGATTAATAAAAGAAAATGCTATAATAAATGCACAAAACAATTCCAAATGAAATCTGGAATGTATATCAATAAAGTAACTTAAGGTTCCATTTGAGTCTCGCTTCAACTTTTTCAACAATTAAGGCTGCAAAAGGAATCCAGTGTTCATGGCTTGTTTCCTGCTGTTCCTCCATTATTGCTACCATGCGTCCCAGTAGTCCCAGCATAGAATTCGTAGCTTCGTCCATTTTATTAAGAATGGCAGTATTAAGTTCTTTGGCGTGAGCCATAAACCGTTCGAATCAGCGGTTTTCAAGTATTCCAGCAGCTCCTGGTTTGAATCTTTCTTCGTTATTCTGTTTGTTCCTAGAGACTTTCTTTGCTGGGGATGAGAGGAGCTGAAGGACGGTTCAGCTTTGTCCAGCACCTCCTCAAGTGAAGAGTCTGAATTCAATGTAATAAAAGCAGCGTCTTACTTTAATATCTGAATAATGCATTTGCGTAATAATTGTCAAAACGAGGATAGCAAAATTTGCAATGTGAGCTATTCCTTTGCCGTATGCATTAGAAATTAGAACAACAAAATAAGATGATAATGGAAACTTACTGAGATCAGCTATAGAAGACGCCGATTCTGTATTCGTTTCAAGCATTGCTGTTGCTGAATTTAATGCTTCAGTAAATTGACTTGACGGTAGGCTGTTCCAGCGCAGAGTCCATAACATCATAGTTAATGGTTTTATCGCTCCATTGGCTGCTACTTTTACTTTTCTCCTTCTTATTGTCCCTGAACACCTCTTATGTTTAAGTTTTTTTAGCTTGTTAATGATTTGGTCGTGGTTGTGCGAGTAAACCCAACGTTTACCATCTCTTGGCATATATCGTCAGACACTCTTTTCTTTCTTTTTACGTTCCCCAGTTTCTCCTGGATCTCCGTGGAAGACCATATCGCAAGCAGCGAGCTGGTTCCTCTGAAGACCAGTGCTGTGCTGTTTTGGGCTCAGATATTTTGCTACCTTCAAAAACATAAAATAACAACTCAGTCAAGGTTGCAACACTTTACTGCATACAATATATATACTTTTGATAAAAGTCACTTTACTTACAGTAAATGCAAAGTAATCTCAGATCTCTTTTTATTCTACTTTAATTGTCTATAACAGGACATTTTTTCTTAATGGGTTTTGATTTAAATAGTTTGACAAAGTATTTGTACAACCCTCTTTATAAAGTTACACCATTTCAAAAAAGAGACTACTAAATTGTAAGACTAGTCTAAGCAATTAACTTAACCAGCCACTGCATATTACTAGAATTATTATTCAACATTTCTGCATTTTTGTCAGAATTTACTTGGGCTGTTTGTTTTTTTGTTTGTTTTTGAGTGAACCTAAAGTAAAACCTATTTTACATGTTCATGTTTAGCTTCAATTTGATTAATTGTGCAACATTAGTGACTAGACCAGTAACCAAGTCATCGTACACAGTATACAGACACAGCATTGAAAACGAACCTAGCTCGGTTACAGAAAACGCAACGAAGTCCGCGTTTTTCTCAAGAGTGTCTGTCGCTGAATTAAAGGCCCCAGTCAGATGACTGCTTGGTCCATGCTCCAGCACAGACTCCATAACTTCGTGGTCGAATGTTTTACTAATCTGCCCACTATCACTCTCACTCGGTTTCCTTTTCAGGTCCCTGTACTCCTTTCTGAGCTTCTTTAACTTATTTTCGATTTGCTCGGTCGAGCGACTGAAGCCCCCGTTCAGCATTTCCTGGCTTATCTCATCGTAAACTCTTTTCTTCTTTGCGGAGCTCCCAGTTTCTTCTGGATCTCCGTGGAAGACCATATCGCAAGCAGCACGCTGGTTTCCTCTGAAGACCAGTGCTGTGTGTTTTGTTTTCGCACATTTCTATAGTCTACAGTTAAAAGGCACTGTGTCTGCACGCTGAAACGTAAAAGCTACATCTGGTTGTTTTGAAAACGTTTCCTGGTGACGTCACATTCCCCGCCCCCAGGCATTATTGTTTCCTAGTTCAAGAAGGACCCCTTTGGATACAAGTCAGAGCTCCTTCAAGCGGCTATAAACTGCGGTACAATACTATGTGTGGTATGAGGACAGTCTCATACTCGAATCACTGTGCGTTACAGCATCAAGCAAAGCATCTAGCTGTTTGAGTGAGTCTCTGAATTGTTTTCTCATTCTAGATGGAAACACGTCTGGTTTAATTTTAAGAGCATTTTTTTTATAGTCAAGTCATACATTTACAATTAATCCACCACTGATTTATTTTTATTTGAGACACCCAGTGCCTTCCTGTACAAAATGGATGCGGTCAGAAGTGCTTTTGAGTCAGGCAGCTCCGGGGCTGCCAACTCTCACGCATTCCGCGTGAGACGCACGCAAATGACACGATTCTCACGCTGCACGTTCATTTTCTCCCGCACCGAAATCATTTAATTTTCTGCTGTGTTTCACTTGGAGAACGGACACTTCAAACTACTGTGTATATGGTTTGTTAAGCAACATTGTCAAATCTGACCAACATTTAAAACATTTTGTGATATATCTACCATTGGTGAGCCAAAGCTGGTGAAACAGATGGCTCGCCATTAGGTGGCAGTATGTACTCGTCTATATGTGATCTAAAACGTTGGACGTCCTAAAACGAAGATAAATGGTATACCCTTAGGTCTAATCCAGAATGTAATATCTCAGCTAGTTGGATATGACAGTGGGATTCTAGAAGACTTTTAAAACCTGAGGCACGACGTGTATTTATAGCACAACAGCTTTCGTTCAATTCACAGAGCATCTTCAAGATACACTGGAAGCAACTCATTTGTTGCTGCTGACATGAAAGGGCAAAGTTGTAAAAAAAAAAAAAAAAAAAAAAGGTATCGCTACTTTACAACACACTCTTATGACAAGTATTTTTTGTCTACTATTGTGATGACCCTTGTGTTAAAAAGTTAATATCAAGTAACTCGTTCAGATAATTTTTTAACATCATTTTGAGAGTTAGAATGGCGTTGAAGTGGTTATTTCATATAATATTGCACCATTTAGCAATGTATTTGTGCAGAACTACTGACAGAGTTGTACTAGGTAAGCTAGGTAAGTTACTTATTTCTTATTCCATCTGCTTTTTAAGTAATGGATGATGATGAATGTCTGTGAGGTGTGGAGCCTTGACTCCTTCTCATTTTGACGGGGACTCCAGACTATAATCAGGAGCCCAAATAATGTGGCACTGAAATGAAAATCAATGCAGGAGGAAACACTGCCGCTGCCAGAGGGAAGCATGCAAGGTCACGAGCCAGGATCATTTTTACCAGTCGCAAAATCACAATATTGTCCAAAAGGGTCACATTTATTCAAGGAAAGCAGCAAATGATTGGTTCCATGAAGACCTTGCTGTACATACAGCGGTAGGGACCACAGAGGAGATGTAAGGGGTCGGTTATCGAATGTGTTTAGCCTGAAATCTAACTGAATAATTAGTCATTAGCAACAGGAGAAATCCTCTTGCATTGCTCCAATGTAAAGCACTGTGGCAGATAAAAAAAAAAAAAACACTAACAATTGTATATATAGCTTATTTATTTAGGTGTTTGTATTATATCACAATAAGTTTCATTGTAAAGTCACTGATTTGCTTTACATCTAAAACATATATAATTTTATACAATAACACCATATTGTATATGATTATCACTTCAATATGTTTTACATTTATTTATTTGTTAAAATCTACGGGAAAAACATGATTATAGAAATGTTATTATAATTTAAAATAACCGTTATCTATTTCAGCGTACTTTAAAACAATTTATTCCTGTGATTGCATTTTCATTATCATCACTCCAGTCTTCCGTGTCACAAGACCCTTCATAAATCATTCTAATACGCAGATTTGTTAATATTTATGAGCCTAAAAAAATACTGAGTATCACTCATTTGGTATTTGTAGAGATTCGATCAGCAACCTTACGCTTCCGTCCGCTGTTTTAATCTTCACATCATCTATATTTTTGCATACTGCACGTCTGACAGGGTTTGGTATTATCAGCTGCGACCTGGAATCAGACGACACGACACTGTAGACATTGACCTCACCGGAGGAAGACTGTCACGCACTCACCCAGGATGTAGGCATATATTGGCAGAGGGTGAATGACTGTCTACAGGGCTGGTATGAACTAACATCCTGTCCCTGTTGGCTTTTCTTCGGTTTGTCTGCCTCGTGTAGCTGATTAGCCAAGAACAAGTGGGAGACAGAAGCGCAGATGGCTAACTGGGATATATTTGAGCTAGCGTCCAGGGTCAACCACCTTTCGGTTTTTCTCTATTTATGCGTTTCTTTTTATTTGTTCTCAATACTTCTACCCCACTAATTACATGAGTCCATATGGGACTTCTTGCAACATTTTTTTTTTCAATTAAAACCCTATTTTATCTATTGTAATGTGTCATTCAAGCGTGAGAATAGATAGGTGGTATCGGACAACCACATGAACAAAGCTAATACTGCAGGAACAACAGCTGTTGGGGCACATGCCTGGAGGACGTATCTCACTCGCTTCTTCTTTTCATCTATGTTTACTGCCATCCATCTCCTCTGATTTCCTCTCCCTCATTCATCACTTCCTGATTTTATCTCTCTCTTTCCCTTGATCTCCCACCTCTATCCCTTCTGTTCCTTGTGATCTGGTTTGCAGCAGCTGCGCTGAGCTGTAGGCTGTGCCCGATTTTCCAGGTGAAATGAGACATTTGCTCTAATAAATTGGCTGTGGCCGTCATTTCTTGTTGCATGGATGTCTTTCCTGAGGCGCTTTTGTTTCCGAGAAGATTCCAGCGAGTCAGGGCAAGCTAGCTGAGGTGAACAAGACTAAATGAACACCAGAAGAAATGGAAATGAATAGTTTCAGAGCAATTTAAAGCAAAAACAATCCGTCACAAGAACATTTGTTTCCTCAAGCAGTTGTTCTTGTTAACAACTGATTTATAGTCTTACAGATGTTTAATATTGAATTTTGAACTTGTGGATTTCAATGGTGTCATTTAGCTTGATGCATAAATAAGCACGTTTCCTTTTTTGGGGGTTTTTTTGTAGTTCAAGTTTTTAGTGCTTTGATTCGGTGCGTGACAATATCATACAAAACACAGATTACAAATTTATACAAACACTGCATGTGAGGCCAGAATATTTACAGTGAATGATATCAAACGGTTAAATGAATAACGACAGAATTTTTTAATGACTAAAATACTATTTAGATATTGCGGATAAGGCGTTCTTAATTCCTTTATAAAGCATAATATAGATAACCTTCACGGAATGTGCTGCCAAACTATCTCCTTCAGAAAATCTATTTTGATGTGAATTGAGTGTGTGCTGTTGTTGTGGGGGATGTGCGAAATGTAACGTGATACTGCAGGCTAAGAATGCATGGAGGTGGACAGGAAGCTGCATTAAACGCACATACATTCAGCACTTCTCACGCTGTGTCCCCAAAGTCAGAGAACGGACAGTGAGACAGCGAAAAAACAAATATGCTTATAGACCATCTCAGAGGGAACAGGTGAGGATGCCAGGTGCCTCTCAAAGGGGACAGTAGGCACATGTCCTTTTTTTACAAATTTTTTTTTTTTTATAAACACTCTGATATTTTTGATGATTATCTGTTGTCATATACAAAAACTTTCAGTAACTTATTTCTGAATATAGCAAGTAACAGGGTGTTACTTTAAAGCAGCTTCCTCTCAGACCAATTCATTTAAATATTAAGCAAAGTTTTGGGGTTTTTTTGTGCTTGCCTTTTATATTCTAAACACTGAAAGGAAAAAAAGGCTATAATGGCTAATGACTGTGCGTTATACTGCTTATTGCACAGCTACTCGCCATAAATACATGGATATCAAATACAGTCTGATTGAAATTACATTAGATATTATATGACATTTTTGTCCTTTTTTATCTGCTTTTGTCATATTCTTTTTATGTATGTTCAGTTATCATATGTTTTCTATATTATAATTTCATGTTTTTTCAAGTAATATTTATATTTTATTTCAGCTTTAATAGTTATAGATTTGGTTGGCAATAACAACCCTGACCATGGCGGCTGCTTGTACATTGTCCTGTCTACAAATAAACGTCCTATATACTGCATTATACGACTGCCCTAAACGCAAGATCTGACCCGAGTTTTACAGCACTTCACGTGGTGTACATTTATCCTGTATGCAGCGAGAATGGGAGAGAATGGGGTTTCATAATTTATGACTGACATGGCTCAGACAGCCATTAGTTGCACATAATGAATGGATTCACTCTGGCAGCGTGACACAGTACTGGGCCTGCAAATTGAGCCGTGATGTTCGGACAGATTGGAACTGTCACACACAAACTCAATCCTTCCTGCCTGGAAAGCTGTCAACTGTGCCATAAATTTTTAGGGCGAGTTACCCACGCAAAAGACATCACGAGACGGACGTTTTCCCATCTTAATACTGAAAATGCGGCAGTAACCCTGTCATTCAATTAGCTGTGTTTCACAGCTGTCCTGTGGATTTTCTTGCCATTTACTGCGTGACCTAATCATTGTTGTGATATATGAGGCAGCGTGAAGGAGGACTGCAGGTTATGAACTTGCTCAGATAAAATGGCTCCTGTTTCCATTCGCTGCTCCTGTTTTATTTGTGTAATATGCGTCTTGGCCTTGCTCCAGCAGTGCAATCCGTGTGGCGGCAACGGGATTACGAGCACATCCAAAACTCATTGCTTGTTGTCTTGTAGCACTAGAGACCAATTAATGAAGTTGTGACGGAATGACACTCAATAATAACCCCGCCAACTGCAAAATGGCCACACACATGCCGTTATTGCTTTGAAAAATGTTACCAACATGCATGGCAATTTGAAAAAAAATATATATATATATATGCTGTTTTAAAATCTCTTTGGGTTTGAGTGGCTGTTTGCTCCCTCCTGTTGCAGAGGCTTCATGTTTTCTCATCTAGGGACTCTCAGTCTCTCTTGATGTCAATCTGATGTCACGCTGTCATAAAAATGGATGACCGGGACACAGAAATGTTGAAGCCGCATATATTACGCCTTTATAGGCCTAATCTTAAATGCACATACCTTACAATGGATTTATGCCCAAAGAAAGATATGAAATTTCTCCCATTAAAGTTACATATAGGCATCTTTTTTTTTTTCCCAACATGTACAGTGTGGTTCAAATCCAGTAGTAAAAAAGCTACCTTTATCAGTTTAAAAATTCTAAATATAAGTAATATAAATACAATAATGTGATTAATATTTATTATTGGCATTACATTTTGAATGAAAAGTTGGAATTAAGAAGTATTCGGTGTTTGCTTTAATGACTCTCAAGCTGCATGAACTTCACATTTTGCATAAAACATTTTGTGTTTCAATTCATATAATCAGTCAAATCTGATTTAGTATTTGATCAGTGTCCTAGCATCTAAGATGTGTGTGTGTGTGTATATATATATATATATATATATATATATATATATATATATATATATATATATATATATATATATATATATATATATATAATTTTTTTAATGTCATAAGGTTTAAAACAAACAAAAAAATCTTACAATTTAGTTTATTTCCAGGTTTAAAATAATGATTTAATTTCATCTTTGGTGTAGTTTTGAACCCTACTGTTATAATAATGTATAGGACATGACGAGCAGTTTTGTGCTTACCTAATCAAAATAAGTTCTAAGATTATAAAAAAATTAAGCTCTTTGTGGTTATGTTTATAATCATGAAGTGTAAGAACAGAACAGCATAAGACCTACAGAATAGCCATATTCAGTTCTGCAGTTTGTCTAGCTTCAGAGAACAGAATAAAGGAGAAGAAGAAAGCAGCGCAGGCCTGTCAATGCTTTGATGTTTTTTATATATGCTTCATACAGTAGTTTTAGATATAGATGCTTTTAGTCTCATGAGATGTATCTCTAGTTTGAACTGACGTTCCATAAGACTTCAAACAGAAATTACATTTAACTTTAAGACAGATACAGCTCCCACGATCCTGTCTGTCTTTGTAAGCTGCAGTCCTTCCATGTGACATTCCCATCAATAAATATTGCTGCATTCTTTGGCATTTAAAAAGATTTTTGCTTATGTAATGTTCCAGAACTCAACCTCTCTTTCTTTACAAACGTATTTGCCACTGTACTCTTAAACCCTACGAGCACAGAGCGTTACCTCAGAACTGAAGCAATCTATTTTGATCATAATCTATTCAGAGGTTGCCAGGAGTCCTGTGATCAGTTACCTGACTTCAGGGATACAGTTAGGTCCATATATTTGGAAGCTGGCACATCCACAAATCACCAGCATTTACAATGCATATAATAACTGTGGTGTTGTGGCAGAAATGTGGGATATTTGTGCCAAATTTTAGACATATAAGCCAATTGAATGTAATAAATGAAACATAGGACAATATACATATTGTTTTTGTTATATGTGGTCTTGTACTTTTTTATTTCTACAAATTAAATGTGAATGAAATCGACTGCAATTTTTTTGACAATATTGTCAATTTAAACTGTTTTTGCTAGATTTGGTCCAATCAATTAAATTCGGTAAATCAATTTTAATAGATTAATAAGTTTGCAGTGACTTCAGTGATCTAAAATATAATTTCCCAATTCAAAATGCTGAGTGAATTTTGGAAAACTGCTATGTTTATACATATATAAACACACACACACACACACACACACATATATATATATATATATATATATATATATATATATATATATATATATATATATATATATATTGAAAACTGCTATGTTTATACATATATAAACACACACACACACACACACACACACACACACACACATATATATATATATATATATATATATATATATATATATATATATATATATACAGGGGAAAGCATCCAGTCCCTCAGTGTCCACATGGTTGAATCTGGCCCCCTTTAAAAAGACTTTGGATACCCCTGTACTAAATGGATCGTGGTGGAGTATGCTTGAAAACACATTTTCTTCTTTGACCCATATATAATCATGCTTAGAACAACTGCATGGTAATGCTTTATTTATTCAGAAACTGACATTTAAAATCTACTCCAAACTCAATCACCATCGTTTTCAAATGAAATGATGCTTCCTTGTTATGCAGCACAAAATCTTGTGTAGGTTAGCTGTGTGTCTGGCACAGAGCATTCACAGCTGGAGGATACACCCAATCAGATCAGTCATATGGCATCTCCAGAGGCATAATGCTGTCGTGTTATTATGGCAAGTCTCCCAAGGAGACTTGAAGATGCAGTATATGTCATAGGAGATGCAGTATATGTCATAGGTTTATGTACATGTATACCTGTCAGCAGGGACACATACGCAAACCCTTATTATCGAAAAAACCCCATCTCAGTTGCCAAACTGGAGATGCCAAACAGTTCTTTGCACTCACTGTTGTGAGTAAGTTCAGTGATTACAGCAGTTCTCCAGGGAGTTCAACACAGATGACAGTCTCCTTGTGTGTGACAGTAGAGGAGTCTGTCTTACAGGCCGAGCTCAGGCCGTGGTCTGGACCTCCAGCTTTTACAAAGCTTCTTTATTGACTTCCTTTGTACTTTTATTTTTAGGTATGCTTCCTAGAGTTGTTAATAGTTTCCTATAAAATTTTATTTGATAATATTTTCACTTAATAATTTTTTTTGTTAGTTTTAGTATGTCATTTTAATTTTAGCAGAGATATTAAACTAACTACTATCATTTAAAAATATTTCCATGTTTAATGTAGACGTTACATATTTTTCAAGTTATGTGATTTATCATGTAAGACACTGTAGCTAAAATTGATTTGTGGCCTTTTTATTTCTTTTAGTTAGATTTAGTTGTTATTTTGGAAAACTGATTTTTTTCAGTTTCCTTTCTTATTAACACTATGCTTCTTCGTTGCATCTTGCCTGCAGTCATTTCTCTAAAGGTGCGTTGTCAGCATATTTTGTGAGCAAAAAAAAAGGTCCATTGTCTATTGTCAGTAATGTAGCGAAAGCACAGCTCACACACAATTCAGTTTCGAACCGAGCGGCTTTCCGTTGGTCAGCGGGCCGAGTTCATGTGGCCAACTTACAAATGAGCGAAATCTGCATGAGAAATATTTTCACATTCATATTCACACAACCATAATTTCCTTTGGAATGGCTGGATTTCACCTGTGAAATATTTCAGAGCAACAGTAAAAATGACCACACCTTAACTGAAAGGTTAAAAATAAATTATTATTAAACTTCCACCCCAATTGTACTATGAATGTGAACGCGATTATTGTTAACACTTTAGTTAAAGGATTTAGAATATGGTCATGCGGAATAAGGCATTATTATGTGCTTTATAAGTACTAATACACAGCCAATATGTTAGTAATATGCATGCTAGTAAGCAAAGTTAATATTGAATATTGTTTGCTAATCTAAAGTGTTAATATATTATAGTGTTTAGGGTCTCTTAACTAGTTGCTTATTAGCATGCATATTACTAAAATATTAGCCTTAGGAATTAAGCACATATTAATGCCTTATTCTATATGGATATATTCTATGCCCCTAATCCTAAACTTAACAACTACCTTACTATTAATAAAAAGCAAATTTGGAAATATCATAAAGATGCAACCATGTTGTAAAATATGTACTACTCCAAGCATCTTAGCAACAGAAATGTGCTGGCAGCTGCCCAAATGTATTAAGCATTATGTGGTTAAGTTTTGCACAGGCCAGCTCCACTCACGGTTTCTTCCGAAAATGTTAAAATGCAGTACATGCACAGAACCCTGGATTTACAAAGGAGCCTTTAATAAGTATTTACACATCTGTGAATATTTCATGACTCGGTGCACTTAAAATTAAAAGGTCTCTGTGCAGGATGCAGTATAAATGATTACACTCTCAACCGTGTGCATCAGCTTTTTGTGTCAGCTGTGCCTGCTTAAATCAAGGTGTCGGTGTGTTTTGACTGGACCCTTTTTTCTCCCACCCTACACCAATTTCTCATTTTTATTGATTCCTGAAAATCTACATGCTTTATGCTGATTAGTTCTGGGTTGGTGCTACGCTCTTAAAAAGAAAGGTTTTATATTGCCGTCTTGTTCAAAGAAGATCCTTAAACCTACTGCAAAGGTTTTTAATTGTGTAAAAAGATCCATTGCATCACTGCAAAAAATCTCCTTTCAGATGCGTTATATTTTAAAGTGTAGATGGTGTTGTTTATCGCCAAAATGTAGCTGGTAATGCCGGTCAACCAGCTTGGACACCAGCATGCTAGCATCTCTTGCTGGTAATGGGCAAGAAAAACATGCTGGTGACCAGCTATGCTAGTTTTTTCAGCAGTGATATAACGCAGAAAATCTGAAAATTGTGGTATTTTTATTTAGCCGGTGTGAGTCAGTCTTTTGGCTTCTGTCTGCTAACTTTAAACTTTCTCCTCGTCAGGAGGCAGCCAGGAGCTTGATATCATCTCTTTTGCAGAAACAAAATGTTTACTGTTATCAGAGGTCATTATAATGAGTACAGCTTCTCCGAATATCAACCGATGTGCTCGTGGTTTCGTGATGTTGCCTTAGTACTGCTGGTAATTAGTCTTGGGAAAGATTCCAATTAATAGAAGAGAATTTGAAAAGATAACAAACAATGTCCTGTGGCGTGATACTCATCCGATCCTCAGGTGGTTTGGTTTCTCTGCGTGTCTAACTGTGTTTCCAATAGAAAAGCAACTACACTAGTTTATGTATACATATACAGCGCTGGAGGAAATGAATCTATAATGCACATAAAAGCTTTCACACATATTGATCTGTTCTCCTTGAGTCTAAACTGGGCTCTTATGGAGCCAAAGAGAGAAACAGAGTAACTGAGACAAAGGCTGGGTTAAAAGTTTCCAGGTCATTTTGAAGTAGATCCTATTTTTTTTTTATCCTCACAATTGTCTCAAATCAAATTTAACAAACTATATTGCTTCCAGATAATGAAGGTATGCAGGGTAGGCTGTCTCTTCTGTAAAAAGTATCCAGTTAAATTAATGTAAGCTATGGTTGCAAGAAATTCACCAAATAAAAGCAGTGTTTCAGGAATTAAGAAATGTTATTTGTATAAATTATACATTTTTAAAAAGTTGTATATTTCATGAAGAGATATAATGCTACCAATTGCTACCAAGTATCAAAATGTGCTTTTTACTTTCAATGGTACAAATCAGAGTATAAAAACAATCTTAATACAAACACATGCATAGGGTCAAAAAGACAAAATATACATATGACAAAAATGAGAAGAAATAAATATGTTTATATAAAGTATCTTGTGACACTAAATGCAGGAAGGGTTTTTTTTACAATAAAAAGCTGCAGAATATTCATTTCCGTAAATATCATATTATTGAAACCATGCCATATCTCAACAAAGATTAATCTTTTTTTTTATCATGTTCTTAAGGTTTTTAATTAAACGTGGCAATGATGTGATCCGTTTTGTAGCTTTTGACACTATTATTTGAATGGCTTTTTTGTGCTTCAAGGTCTCCTATTGCGGTATGTTTGGTTTCAGTTTTAGCCAACCTCAAACAACAAAAAATGGTGTGGTTAGTTGCTGTAAATGTCGGCCAGACTCACTCTTCCTGTCTAAGTAGGCTCTTGGCCAGAAAAAGCCATAAAGTGGACCTTTTTACACCTATTCTTAGTCTGGCTCGCAGGACTAAGGTCTTTCGGTGCAGTGATCCTGTCTAACAAATCACTGCACAGCACCCTGTTTGGAGCCCTGTGGTATTTAATGGTATTAGCTGGGTTTTGTTGGAAGCTCGAGAGCCTCTCAAAGTCTTAATTACCCAGTGTTTAGAGGAGAGACAGTGCACAAGAGTGTTTTGTTTGATAGGCAGACCAGCTGTACAGTATATAGATAAAACCCACACCCAACGGCTTAATGGTGTCCATTATAAAGCTGGGTGTTTTCCAGAGTCTGTCAGTCTTTATTATCCTTATTCATTTTATTGGTAAAGAGATCAAAAAGCATTATAAACAACACAATCGATCACAATAAGATAACGCTAGGGTCAGAAGACATACATGGGCTTCTGGTTTCCTTGAAGACAAAGGAGTGCAGGACGTGTAACCTTGGAGCTTTCATTGCAGTTGTTGTGTGTGGATGAGATTTCCCACGAGGAGAACTCATTTGGGTGGAACCTAACAGTCTTGAACAGGAAGTGTGTGCGTGTTTTGTATCTCTCAACAATTACGTGTGGTTGTGTTTGTGTGTTGGGTGTGGTTATAATGCATTACCATTGCAGGTCTAATCAGAGAGCTCTGCTGCTCTCTGATGTCATATTATAGTCCTTCTGCATCCCAGTGCATCATGGTAACTTGGGCATCTCGGGGACTATTTTCCCATCACCCTCCTTCAGGGCCTAACATGCCCACCTGCTGCAGAAACTCACACACACACACACACACACACACACACACACACACACACACACACCAGTCAAACATTTATATGAGGTCTCCTACCACCCTGTTTTAAGAAAATCAACCTTGGAGTGACTTCTAACATTTCAACATTTTGTAGATTTTTTTACATGTAAATATATATATATATATATATATATATATATATATATATATATATATATATATATATATTATACATTTTTTGGAAATGTGACCTTGACTGTTCCTGGCTAGTTTGTTGAGATTCACCCATAATAGGTAACATGCTGAGACATCCCTCTGTCCTGTGCTTTTTCATAAGCATGCAGCTAGCAGTGTCTTTTATATTGCTCATTTATTTCTTGATATATTTCATCCATAATATCACTTCCTTTCACAGTGTTTCTGAGATTAAGGTTATCAATCATTCCTCACTGGCGAGGCACCAATTAAAACTGCCAATCAATTATCATAGTTTAGATCTCATTACCTATTCCCCAGACACTCCCAAGAACGCTGCCTCAGACAGTCTGGAAATCGCTGTTTTAACGAGGAGAAAAGTGCAAAGTCACAGAGCCTCTCTTCTTCTTCTAAACCCCCCTCGGTTCAGTATCTGGAGCAGTTGTGTACGAACAGGAATAAAGCTCTCTCACCTCAGAGAAACATACCCGCAAGAAGAGGACAAAAATACTCTGCACCAAATAATGAAAGTAATATAGACAGACAGACTGAGTGATTCTGACTGAGAAAGCTTCTTCAAATGTAGGTCCCCTTACTGATGTTAAGGCTGTGCATTTGAGAATTAGGACTGATGTATGGTTTAATCCACAGTGTGCACTTCTCAGGATTTATTTAAGATTTATTTCAATATCTGCTTAGGGTAACTTAGGGTGATCCCTAACTTAGGTGACGTTCATCATATTTATTGCTAATTTTTGTGAAATTTAATTTCCACATGGAAAAAACTTGCAAAAAAAAAACAACCCTAAGGGGTCTGTTTGGGATCTGCTCGGAGGAAAAGGTGTGTGTGTTGTGTGCTTTCTCCAATTTGCAAGTCAGTACTGGAGGCGCTTAAGGATGCAGATCAGCAGATGGATTGTCCCACACCTCCCAGCCAATTCTGTCTGCCAGAGACAATCACAGACACAACGCTGAACACACAGCTCCAGCCAAACCCGATCACGACATTGATCTGAGACAGGAACGAGGAGAATGCCCGCACGCACACTGATAAAAACTACCTTTCTTACAATAAACCAAGAAACTACTATAAAAATCAATATAGTGTCCAATTTTTGCTATTATCCTAACTAACAACAAATAATTAAATTACACAAACTAATAAATAAATCTGTCATCATTTACTCACCCTCACGACATACCATTGACTATTGTATAGAGAAAATATCTTGTTTTATAACATACCGCCTATACAAAACCTAATTATAATTAACACAAGCAAAATGTGAGATAGAAAACATCTGAAGAAGCCTCCTCATCATGAATCGATCACTGTTCCGGTGCGCTAACAAGCAAGCTTACTATGTGAGAAGTAAACGTGTTATGTGTGATGCAAATGCCAAGTGTTGTATAGTCACATCAAAGTGTAGAAACCACACAAAAATAAGCTTTTTTTTATTCAGATGAGTTATCTGGGGGTTTAAGGGTTAAACTGGTTTGGAATGAAAAAATCATGGTAAAGACCGCTATAAAAAAAGCAAATTAATTCAGAATAATGCGCTGAAATCAATGGATGCAGTTTGAATTATTGTTAGAACCTATGCTCATATAATAATAATAAGCTTCAGTAGAATATCAGTGTGTTGGCTTTGTCAGCCTAACATAACTTCCCACTAAACAGTAAGCATAGTTTATTTCTGAACTCCTCTGCTGATCTGTGGGATGTAGCCTACATCCTGACATCCTGGAATGCAAGCCTAGCTAAAATAAGATAGCGCTCCTCGATTTGAAAATTCAGGCATAAATGTGCTGTTTTTATCTAAGCAGGTGAAATGTAATCAATCTCTTTTCTGGCCCTGGTTTTAAGGCCAACTTGGCCTGTTTTTTACATCCCGCTGGTAAGCATTTCCTCTCCTAGAAGGAAAGAGATGGTTCTCACTCAGGAGGTTGGCACCCTCCCTACAATACACACTATGACAACCATGGTTTGAAAGACGGTAAGGTGATACATATAAATTCTTGGCTTTTTGACTGTTTTGGGGGGGAAACTATCTCATAATGCAATGCACTGACATTTAAATTTTGATTTAGATTTATTTATATCGAACTTTCAATCAGTTCTACGTGGATTTAAAAGGCTAAGTCTGTCTATTCTCTTCACATTTTCAAGTGATAAGTTGGATCTTTCTCTTACAGCATACAATATTTGCATGACACCCTAAGACTTGTTGTGTAAAGATTTTAACTGAATATTTATGAATGAGTGTTAATGCATCTGTTCAGACTGGCACAAACAATTGCATACCGTCAGGTGTTAAGGTGAAAGGTGTTCTAATCTTATTTCTTATGCACTGTGAAGGCAACCCTGACCCTAACCAAAAAGCTAAAAAATAGAAATGTTTACTTTGTTTTATAGTTTTTCTGCTAAGCGATAACAGACGTCCTTTAATTTTAAGGTTGGCATCAAATAATCAAACTAACGCTGCATTTACAAAACCACTATATTTTTCCTTTGCATTTTTAAAAAGGTTCACGTCAAAACAATTCGCACATATCCACAGTTACCTTTTTGGCAAACAGTACCTATAGGGAAGTGATAATTTCGTCACCAGGTGCATTTCCATTCCCTCTTTGTTTTATATCTCTCACCCCACTTCTTTCTGTTGATCAACCTATATAGACACCTGGATCAATTGGCAGCACATAGAGTCATGAAAAAAAAAAAAAGATTCTAACAAATAGCTCCTCAGACGTACAAGATGCCTAATTCTGATGATGAGGAGTAGGAGGAAAGATGGATCGGGGGTAAGGCGGTGCAAAACAGGAAGGATATATGGGCAGTTTGGACACTGATGTTGATTACTTTGGTGAAATGATATATTTATCTGCTCATATTCTTTGCTTGCTCAGCTCCACCCGTTTTTAAATTCATTACACATTCAACCCGACGCTCGCTGGCTGCAGTAACAGTGAGACAAAGTCGTGTGGCTGAGAATGATGAGAGGATGAATCAGCACATTGTGTGACGGCCTCTGGAGTGGCGCTGTGAGATGTGACTGTCTTGTGTGATGATGAGAGGGATCAGATCTCGGATTTGAGTCAACACTGAACAGCCTGAGCCAAGGGGAGAACACTCGAGGGAGCCGCCTCAAAGTAATTAAAAATCAGAGCCAGAGATGTGTGTGTGACTGTAGATGTGTGTGAGAGAGAGAGAAGGAGAGGAGAAGTGAGGAGGCAGAAAGGCTGAGAGGGAAAGGTCATTTTGACTCTTACGTTCACTGAGGGAGTTTTGGGTCAGAGGTGGGCGGCAGTTTGTCTAGAAAGCAAATCGCAGTGGTCTAGTTTTCCAGTGGGTCTAATAAGGCAGTCATACTCTGCAGGAGGAAAAGACAATTCTGGGATATTTCCAATCTAATGTCTGTGTACCACATCCGTGTCTTGCTGTCGATTAGCACTGGCAATTATATTGACTCGTCCTGCGACCGAACAAACAGGAAACTTACAGGAATGCTTACAGGAATACACTTATAATGGAAGCTTACCAAGGAAATGGGCACAAATAAACACTTAAAATGTACAGTAAATCTTACATAGGAAGATTGTTTGTGCACAGGTTTCCCAAACGAACCTCACCCGTCTAGCACTGATTTATATGTAGAGTATTTACATATAAGTATCTGGCTAATTTTATTACCTTACCTTTTAAATTCATACACTTATACATTCATACATACACTTGACCTTGCACGTCTCTACAAGTAAAAAAAAAGGCAAATATGCTCCACTTCTCACATTATGGATTGTTGAAAATCACCTTTCATGCAGTGTGTATCACAGCTCTAAGTGAATAAAAACATCCTGCAAAATTTTAAATCTGAATGTGCATGTGTGTGAAGTTTTTGTCTCACAAAAGAAAGAGTCAACTCTGAATCATTGAAACGAGTCCCAAACTGTTTCATGGTGACATCAGCATAACACATTAGCTTATTGTCTGCCCACTTGTTGATTTCTGTGTTGGTTCTGAATAAAAATGCAAATTCGTTTTTTGCCACTAAGTGTCACAAACACTGCTTTAAATTAAATCGACCAATCAATTATTTTGTCATTGAACAAATAAGGTAAAAAATTGTATTATATTATTATAATGCATATTAACAAAATGAATGTGTTTTTGACCTTGCAGGCATTTCAATGTGTTGTTTGGGAATCCCAAAATATGAACCTTTCATAACCCATAACATTAACACTTTAAGCATACTGGGTTTGTGGGAAACATTAGTTCATCCAAAAAATGGTAATCTGCACAACTCCAGTCCATTATTAATATCTAGTAAAGATGTTTTTTAATTGTAGTGGTGACAAAAAATAGAAGGCTCACCAGCATGTGGCAAAATACCCACAGTACTGATAAAAACACTTTTATCTGAAGTAATGTTTTGCATAATGTCTAAGATGATACTAGTTCAGAAAAATACCATATTTTAGTAGCTGTTTATTCTAAAACATTAAATGCAAATATTTAATTATATTGGAGGTGTTTTATGGAGGCATGAAATAGACTTAGACTATAAAATAGTCTGATTTATAATTATATATCAGTTATAAAGTATTTCCCTCATAAGTATGTTTACTGTAAACACTTCATGCATATAGGAGAATGACCTATTGCATTTCAGAATATTTCTTTATGAACACCACAGCGCAGTCAATCAGCTCTGTTTCCTGGCTACTCCAGTGATTCGGCTCATGTGATGTTCATCTAATGCTGTGCACTCAGGAAGTACAACGCTCATACACAGAATCAATCAATCACGCTGACAGCGAGCCTGATTCAGATCGGCCAATGAAAGAGCACCGTGATTCAGAGTCACTGTATGCATTATGCACGTTTCACTCCGCAGACAGAACGAGCAGCTGCATGTTTGATGAGTGAACGATTACTCGTGATAAATTTTGTAAGATAGCACCAGCTCCCCGATCTGTTTGTTTAACAGGAAGCTGTAGTGAGTGCCTGAAAGTCTACGGGGAATACTGGAAGATGAATTTGTACAGCAGACGACCCGTGAGTGGTATATATGTAGTGAGCTTGAGTAAAGATAAGGCCCATTAATCTATTATATGATATCTATCTCATACCCCTGACTGACAGTAATGACAGAGTGGAAGAGGACAGAGACTGACAAGAACACTGTGTGTCAGGAGAGTCGGAGTTGGAATAAAACTAAATGTGCCGTGCATGAATTCATAAGATATTGAACCAGGCATTCATCGTAAAACTTCACAGAAGGGCTCTGATTTATTAACATTAGTTAACAGTGTTGAGAAGGTTACTTTGGAAATATAATAAGTTACAGATTACAAGTTACGCAAAAAGTAATGTAACTTATTATGTTTGATTACTTCTCAAAATTTCGAACAACTTTTTTCAACTGTACTTTCAATCACTTCAAACATTTAGACTATAGGGTTAACCAACTTTCAAAATCCTTCATCTCTTAATTTAAGAATATTATCATTTTATTTGTAAGCACCACTTTTACTTTGACATCATCCTGAGGCTAAACACAGATTTTAAAAAATAATAATAATATTAAGGCAATAAGTATTCAGATAGAACCCTTTGTAATTGCTAACATTTTTGTAACTAATTTCTCAGTCTTGGTTTATATTAGGTGGATTTAATTATTATGTGCTTACATTTAAATGAATCATTTGATGCAGTGTATTTGTTGTGCATATGCATGTTTTTGCATTGTACTTATACTTTTAAAAATACCTACAGTATATGTAATCACATCTGTAATTAATTTAATTGCATTTATAATTACACTGTTGACCCACTCTTAAACCTACACATCACTAACCTCACCCATATCCCACCTCAATAGCAGCAAAATTGTTTTACAATACAATATGAAAATGTAAGAAATATAATATAAAAACATGATATAAGTGATAAAAAACACATATACTGACACTAAAACGCACATTATTTTTATTTTATCAACAGCATCTAAAATATATTTACATTTAAACGACATAAAAATATTTAGAAATACTTGCATGTTAATTTATGGTTTTTATAATTTTACTTAATTTATATGAGATATTCAATTAATATTCAGTGAGATTCGTTAAATATTTTCAATGCCATTGCATCTAGTTACACTTTATACTTGACTTTACACTTAACTACTATCTACTTACAACAAGTACAGTGTACCTTAAAATAATTAAGTACAATGTAAAAACATGTACGTACACAATAAGTACTTTGTATCAACTGATTCATTTAAATGTAAGTATATTAAGTAGCTTAAATGTAAATGCTATTCATACAATAATAATAATGTGCATTTCAGTGTCTATGCAAATATGCAAACATGTACAGTATATGTGTTTTTCGTCACTTACAAATGTCTACAATTATTGTACATTGGCCACTGAGATGAATGGAATTCCTAAGGATTTTCCTAACGTTATCTGTCTCCTTATCAAGGACAACTTGAGGAGAACTGACTTGACAGTTCATCTCAGCACCAGTAGGTTAAAAGTGTTTGTAGAAATGACTCAGAGAAGTTTCTCTCTTCTTATTAGAACTCATGCATACTTGGCAGTGACTGCTGTGACTAATTCTGTCTGGTTATATGGATTACTGGCCAAAGAAATCTCCACAGATTCATTCATCGCATTAGCATAAAAAGCCTCATATTCAGAATCATTCCACAGACAATGCAGTCCAATCTAATTTGCAGTGTGAATAGTGCATTTTCTCTTCACTTATTTCATTAATTTTTTTTTTATTTCCAGCCCAGAGTTAGCTCACAGCACCTGGTATTTATAGCAAACTCTGTATTGCTGAAAGACACTCAGTGAACTGCCTAGAACAGATTTCTCTCATTTACAACAGTCTGTCTCGTCTGAGATGTTGGTAAAGAGCTTCTAATTGGGTGGTATTTATTTCACTTGAGCTTTTTTTCATGCACCGTCAGGTTTTATGCTCTCATGGGTAGCAGCTACAGAGAAAAGACAGGCACGGCAGTGTGGTTAAATAATTCCACACAAAATGCTTCACAGGCGTAAGGGAAACACATTATAATTTATAATAAAAAGTGTCGACATGCAGTTAATATTCAGTCAGCGATGCACTGGGTTTCATACGCTCTTGAATGTTGTTTTATTCCTTAGTTTGTGAGTGAGTTGCATTTAGATTTCGTCTCTGCCCTGCATGACTGCGCAGTGACCTGCAAAGCTTTGTGCTGTACTCCTTTATAGCTGTCAACATCTATCACACTACAACACTTTAAAACATCCTCTGAACTACTCTTAAATCTACAAAGAGCTTCCGTTTCCCAATTGACACGGGGCACGCTGGGTGAACAAACAGGTATTAACGCATGAAAACCGTGGCATCGACGTAATTATTCTCTTTTTAGAGAATCCTCATGATCCTCATAATTGAGAGATGTGAACAAACAACTAACATTTTTTTTTTTTTGCTTTGCTGTAACCTGCTAGTTACCCATCTCAATGCATTAGAATGTAGCTGCATTCGCAAAGCCAAAACACTCTTTCCTGTTCTATTCTTAGCTGCTGCTTGCACAGAGCAGATAATATAAAGGCTGGTATGGTAGAAAACGGACAGACTGGGAAATTAGCAAGGGTCTAATGACTGATGCTATCTCTCTGCACTTGGAGAACTAGCAGTCAGTAATTAGGGCTGGTAAATTGGACCCCGTTCAGGCTAAAGACTATCATTCACACAGTGCTTATGGAACAGTGCCTAACTGCATTATCTCTGCCTTTGATCTCCATCGAGACCTTTAGTCTCCTCATTCACAGTTATGGTGGTGCCAACCATCCCCCAGCAGTGAACGTTCAACATAATTTATATCATTGCAATTTTAAAACAAAACATTTTTTAACATTGTTTGTGCCATGTATTTTACTGTCAAGCTTTTTTAGGTCCAATTCTCACTATTAACTATGACTTTTATCACAATAATTGCTTTTTATTAATAGCTGCTTAAGTTAAAAATTTGGATTAGAAATATAGAATACGGTCATGTACTGGTATGTTAATATTAGGCAAGCTAATAAGCAACTAGTAAATAGTGAAAAGTGATCCCAATACTAAAGTGTTACCTATTTTTACTAATACGTACCTTTATTTTGCAATGTGAATTATTTTTTTGTGAATGTATCACGTTTTTTCATGCATGTAAATTTGGCTACACATGTGTGCATCATATTTCTTCTGTGAATTATTATTGAGACCAGTCCAGCTCCAATTTTGATCATTTATTTTTGGTTAGAACAAAGGCGGTGTTGTCTGTTGATGTTTTCTGATAGACAGATGTATTGCACGATCTAAGAGTATTCCAATTAGTCATGGTGACAAATTGCAGAACAAAACGAATCCTTGATTAAGTGGTAAATGTGCAGAGATATGCATCGATTCCAAACAAACTAAAAAGTTAGAAAATTTTGGTGGCATTTTAAATAGACACAGATAATTGATTCTGACCTTCAGAAACCACCATGTGTACATTTTATGTAAATTAGCTCTCAGCTGTAGAAAATTTGACCTTTAAAACTAAACCTTTAAAAAAAGACACACTTTTTAATGAGAAAATGTCATTTTTTTTTGCCAGGTCTTATCAAAAGAAGGGTTCAATCAAAAAAATTGTTTTTGGTTTTGTCTTACAACTTTTGAAGTTTAAACAACATTTTTACGTGACGCAATCAAATAGTCAGTTGTGTTTGTAAAATGTTGAATGTTGACCTATAATGCTGTAGAAAACACTGTAACCGTTCACTGTGTGATGCTCCTCACAGACTGACGTCTCCATCACATTATAAAACCATGAGCAGTCAGTGCACCTTCATCAAAACCAGATCATGTGCCGGATCTCAGTATTTATAGATTCTGTGCTGGACTCTGTATGCAGATGAAGCAATTGACCTGCTCCGACCTTGTTGGAACGCCCAGACTGTACTAGTGCCCTTCCTTAGAGCAATGACAGGTTCCTTCACACTTCTTGTTCAGCGTTTCCATTTTTCTTTATTCTCTTTATACATCCACTCAACTGTTACTATGCAATTTCTTATTATAATTAAAGGCCTCCTTCTTTGCAATTATAACTCCTCTCCTCTGCTGAAACTCCTCTCTAATTGCAATACATTTAATTGCTCTCCCTTCCGAATAATCAAAACTACCTCTCTCCCTCTAATTATTATGCACCTCCTTCCCTATAGCCATGACCCCTCAACCGCACCTCCTTTATATAATCTTTTTTCTTAGCTATACCTTCATTGCACCTCCTTCCTTCTAATCATATTTCCTCTACTGCCCCTTCATTTAACGTTCTATTGCACCTCCTACCCTCTCATCATACCTCTATTGCACTTCACCTCCTTCTCTAAGATCAAAATCCTCTCGCTTTCTACACCTTACTCCTCTAATCACATTTTAACCCTCTTATAATAATTTCCTCCGACATAACTCCTCTAATGCACCTCCTTCTTTATAGCCATCATTCTTCAACGACACCTGCTTTTTTATAAGTAACAACTCTCCTCCAGTGCACCTCCTTCTCTTTAATCACAACTCAGCTTCTTCACCTCTTCTACTGCACTACCTTCCCTATAAATCACAATTCTTCTATTCCACCTCCAGCCATCTGCCATCATCATTAATGTCCCTATAATCATATAATCTCCTCTCCTCTGTATACATAACTGCTTTTTTAGTGCACCTCCTTTCCACAAATTTACACTCCACTCTCGAACCACCCTCCATCTTCTCCACTTCACCCCTTTCTCTATAATCAGAACTTTTCTGTTCTTTATCCCACTATAGTTTTCGCTCGGACCTCCTTGTCCACCATTCTTTTGCTCATCTCTGCCATCTCTGCTTACCTCCTCTTCTCCTCACTTCTCTACCATCCACGTCTTTCCTTTACTGTACTGCAATGCAGCAGAGCGGAACTGGGCGCAGCTCAGGGAACCTGAGAGAGCAGCCCTCTGTCATCTCGCCTGCACTGGCAAGGATGCGTCTTAATCACACTGCGCTGCCTCTCTCTCTCCTGTACTCTCCACATCAAGCGTACAGTCTACACTGGATCAGTTTGTTTGAAACAGAAACTGCTATTGAACCATTTCATTTTTTTTCTCCATTTTTATTCGAACCGTTCCCAAATTCATAACCTGTACCATAAAAAAATCTCGATTCTCACCTATTCTCATTGATTATGTTAGTTGATCTATGGTCAGTGATGGTCAAAGCAGCTAATGTAGGCTAGTCTATTAACTATGCCTGCCTAAAAACACGTCTGTTAAGTAACATATACGGGTGTCATGCAATAACATTTTATTGTGAATTTAACATTGAAAGTTAAAGTGAATAAAATCACAGTAAGTTAGGCTACTTATAACACTTTCATTGTCCAAAAGAGAGGAAAGAACATTTACATTATCAAGGAATATTTTCGCTGACAGTCTAGTGTTCAAGCACTCTCAAAAATCACTGAAGCTGTTTACATGGCGAAATAAATATTTTATTCATTCACACATGAAATGTTTTGTCTCTAACAATAGAATTCGCCGGAAAGAGGTATTCAGTCAGTGAGCGTGAAGAAAAACAACATTTAGCGTTGACTCATCTGAACGCCTCTGATTGGCCGTTGCATTTATAAACTAAATAGGATCGTGTGTGATTGGTTATAATGCGCAGTACTGTAAAAAAAACTCAGATTTGAATTTAGCAGCTGATATGATGCACTGAACAATTTAATCATGTTGGTGGCGTTGTAACAAATATAGAAAATATTATTCAGCTATTTTTTGTCTTTTAGAAGTTGCATTCAAAATTCACTTGGATCGAAGGGGGCACGATTTATTTTCTTAAGAATAGAATGCAGCTTCTGTGTAGTATACAGTGAATAGTACACTAGTTTTATATTTCAAACACAGCCATATACCCACAAGGGATTTGATTTTAGTTGCAGCCTGGGTGTAAGCCACCGTGTATTGCAAACTCTATAAACTCTTTTGAGAAACTAGGAAAAAAGCGTCTGCAAAGAACATAAAGGTCTGCGCAGCTCTATGATAAAAGGCCTTTTTAACAGGGATCTTAAAGCACAGCACAGTTCTTATCTGAACAAGTGTTTCTGGTGTCGATAAGAGGATCAATTGATTTCATCACAGACAAATGCTCAGAAACTAAAATCCGACCGAGCCTCCTGCTTGAGAAATGATGAAGCGGATTGAGGTCGGCCCTGAAGCCTGATCTCAAAACCAGAGCAAAAAGCTTCTGATTTCATGGGTGTAACAGTTGAGAAAATATGAATTTATTCATGATTTGAAAAAAATGACTAATAAAGCCCAAAACTATGACAAAATAAATACGATTTAAAAACAAATCTGATAGTTTTGCTAATTTTAAATCATCCTGAAATGGCAGAACGCGTCTCTAATTTACACGAAAACAGACAACTTGGAAATCTATCCGTGTCTCTGCAGATTGCTGACTAAAGCTTTACGCTTTAGTGTTAGTGAAACTAATAATAAATGGCACGCAAGCGTACATAATGAAAATCCTTTAATATTTTGCACATAGATATATTCATATTATTATCGGTATAATAATAACTGTAAGTCAAAAATAATAGTCATTATATGCATATAAAACTAATCCATTAATTTACTATTGTACTATGTTGTATTTCTGTATATAAAACAACATGAAGAAACACCTCATTAGCTTATATACAGGAGCTTGAAGGAAGGAATAATAAAGCCAATAAACACACACACGCACACACATACACACACACAGGATCAGTGAAAACACTGATGAGGTTATTCAGCCACTGACAACATGTACAGAGTCCATTCTGCTTTCGTTGGTGTTCAGAAACACCTCGCATGTAAAAATAAAAACAATCCAAGATATGGAAAAACTAGCAAACATGATACTGATACTCCATCATAGATGCATGGTTAGAGATATTTCAAACTGCTTTGGTTGAAAAGAAACTGCATAAATAAACATCAAGGGCAGGGAAGCACCTTCAGAGAAGCCACAGCATTGTGTTTCTTGTGTCCTATTGCTACTCAGGATGATACAGAGAGACACCGATATAGAGAGAGGGACGGCTCGAGTGTTTGATTACCCAAATGCAGTACTGTTAAACATCTGTAAACCACAGGAGACATTTAGATTCTCATAGTCGTGCGTGGGTGTGTCTGTTTCTGTGGTTTGCGCGAGCGTCGTCTTTCACCCGAAAACATCCTGGGTCTCGCTCCAGTCCCCGTTCGAATGATTGCACCAGAGGGTCCCACAAAGCGACTGCTGTTATGAAAACTCAAATGGGGCCTGACTGTCGAGGTGAAGGGATGGAATATGTGCCTGGTGAGAGCGGGACTCCTGGGGCCCCTGAGTCAAGCCATACCTCCGGTCAACGGCGTGGTCAAGAGGAGCCATCAAAACTGCGGAGACAGAAATTTAGCTTTAAGCTAAGGCATGTTTTCAACAATAAAAAGGCCAAAATAGGATTTTCGGAGTTTGAAGCCATCTGTGTGTTAGTGTACTCTACTCTCCCATATATGCATTTACATATATTGTAACTTTTTGTTAAAATACTGATGTCCCCCTACACTGTAAAAAAAATAGCCAACTTCAAATTTTAAGGCAACCAGATTTTTGAGTTTTCTCAACTTATTTTTGTAGGCGTTTTCTAAGTTGAGAAAACGTAAAAATCTGCTGAAGGTGGTTGCCTTCAATTTTCATTGTTTTTTATTGTGTATACTCCCAAAAGAATTACTCTTCAGCATACCTTTAAAAAATAGCATTTATTACAAAACTTATATACTGTCAACAAACGGCCATTATTGTTGGTTTCTGTCAGCGTTGGTCAGCACTTGTTTTCACCAACTGAATATGTTAAATTGAAGTTCACCCCACCAAAAATGTTCCTTAAAGGAACAGTTCACCCCCCCAAAAATTTAAATTCTGTCAACATTTACTCAACCTCAAGTATTTCTAAGCCTGTGTGAATTTTTTGTTCTGCTGAAATATACTACCTCTGCCTAGTCAATATTACAATTACAGTTTTGAATTTTAAGCTTTTTAAACTTTTTGAATTTTAAGTCTGTTCTTATTGTGTCATTTCTTTTTAAACCTGTACGTCATGTAAATGTTATACAATTTTAATGATAAAGTTACATATACTTATATATCACTACACTTACAATATAGTAACAATTAAATTATAATTATAATCAAGTATTTTACATGGGTTTTAGTGTGTTTGTCAACATCACAGTCAAAAAAAGTGTTCAAAATATCATATTTAGTATTATATTATATTATATTTAGTATTATATTATCTGCAAGTATAGGTTTTTAAAATAGACTTTTCAAAATTTAAAAGACACTACAAGTGAACATTCACTACAATTAAGAGAGCTTAAAATACAGCACATAAACAGGCAATTTGACCAGCACAGATCTGTAACATCAAACACCAGAAACCGCTTTTTACTTCTTCAGTAAGAAAAGTACCTTCATTTGGAATTGTATACCAGCATTACTCTTAATGTTTATGAAATATGGTGGAAATAGTAAGAGTAGATTGCTTTACATACATATACACATACATGTGTCATCATTTACTAACCTCTGTTTTGTTCCAACCCTGTATTAGTTTCTTTTTTCTGTGAAACAAAACAAAACAACAACAACAACAACAAAAAAGAGATCTTCAGGAGGGCTTTAGTTATTCATTCAAGTAAAATGGATGGTGATTTATACTGTCAAGCTCCAAAATAGGCGAAAAAGGCACCATAAATGAAGTCCGTGCAACCTGTGCTCTATATTTCAAGTCTTCTGAAGTGCCATATTTCAAACATATGCTTTTCAAACTTGCATTTGTCGACTGACTTGAGAACTTGAGAAGAGCTTGGTAGTATATGTAATAACTGTTTGTTTTATAGAGGAAAGGAAATAATACAGGGATCTGAACATGAAGGTGAGTAAGTGATGACAACATTTTCGCTTACAAAATGACAAAACTGTTTCTTTAATGGCAGGTTTAACAAGAGGATTACAGAAATCATCCATGTATGGCATGGAAGTTGGTGTCTTTAATTTATAACAAACAAGAAATTGAAAACCTTCAGCATTCCTGTGAAATCTTACTGGGATTGGTGAGTAATCCCTAAGGATAAACGTCTGCCTTTCAGTTATTAAATATTAACAAAGCCATTTTCTGCCCCTGCTGGGCAGCTTTGCGAGATCACGGACAGACAGGGTCACTCTCTACCGTTGTATTACACATATGGACGCTTACATGCATGGACCAGAGGGACATGTGGGCTCTGTTTTTAACTATAGTAAGCTGCCTCGATGTGTAACGTCTCTTCCATCCAACTGAAATGAAATTGAAAGGCTCTATATAGGCAGCAACCCCATTAGTATCAGCCTCAGACAGCGCAGGCTGTTCATGCATATTGCACACAAAACTGGAAAGCACTTGTGAAAATCAGATCAGACAGAACTCTGACTGCTTCACAATTTCGGGAGTTAGGGTGAGCGGGTCAGTCTGCCAGGAAATAAAATTCTGTGTACCTACTTAATATAATGAGCACTTTGGTGGGAAGAACTAGTGTCTGGATTTGTGATTTTTTTCTTTCTCTGCAACGTGATGTTTTCTGTTGACCTGTAGAACTATTTCAATGACTTTGTCGGCCTGTAATTGTGGCGTCATTGATTCTGATGTGGTTGGTTATTTTATTTTATTCTGTCACAGCATCTCGACCAATTTTTTTTTACCACAATAAGCTGCAAAATGGGCCTGAATGTTATTTGAACAATATTTATCCTATTATAGTATTTATTAATATGTTGATTCAGTTTTTATTATTTCATTTTAATTTTAAGTTGTATTTTTGTGCTTTAGTAATTCTTCTTTTTTAATTTTTTTTAGTTGTAATTTTGTTAGTACTTCAAATTAACTTTCAAAGCAATATTTCTAATATTTCAATAAAATATAGTTTCAATTAAAAAGTTTTACTTTTAGTTAAAAATCACTAGTTAAAAACACTGTCCCAAATAGTTATAATCTAAAATAACAATTCCATACTCTAATAAGCACAATAAAACACATACAATGCACAAATATTTGATAGAATAATTACATTGTAATTTGTAATAACTTAGCACTTCTTTTCATTTATACTTTGAATAAAGTATATTTGCATTTGTCATTTTGTCATATTTATTGAAATTCTGCACTTACTGGAGTTTGTTGCGATGCATCAGCAAAGGATACAGTGCTGCCTTAGATGTTGGCCTTTCTTATAAGGCAGCATAATTTAGCTGCCTACCGTTTTGGAACAGCCTTCACTTCAGGAACACACCAGTGATGCCTTAAAATGCTGTCTATGTAGGCAGCCCACTAGGGTTTGGAACAGAGCCGAAGTCATTTGAGCAGAACTCACCTGTCCCAGAGCTTCACGTTCCTGCAGTTGTTGCTGCAACATCCTGCTGATATCAAAGCTGTGAAGATAAAAAAGACTTTTATTAAGTTTTTCTGCACAGCAGTCGGATCTGGAAGAACAAAGCCCATTCATTTTCTCTATAGGGAAATGGAGATTTTTAATGCTAGCATGTAAATCCACAAAATACCAAAGCAAAGATTAATTTGCTTCTGTGGAAGCCATGCTGTTACAAGGGAATATTTTGCAATACACTGAGAATACAATGATTTTACTCTTGTAAGCAAAAGTTGAATAGTTATACTTCTTATCTGCATCTTTTTGTGTAGCTACAAAGTTTGAGTTTGTCATAATAGACCTTTATACAACTTTTTCATATTCAGTTTTCATAAGCCTAGTTTTTTTTTCAGTGCATCAAAGGTTATAATGTCATGATTTGTCTTGGAGCTGGTTGTTTTGGGGGTTTTTTCATAAAAGGAAACCCTACTTTCTACAGATTTCAGGGGTTTTTTTCTGAAATGCCATTAAAGAACAATTTTGGGTCCCAAAACAACCTGTCAGTGAGCTCTAAAAAAACATTTTTCCTATTTTTTTAATAATCTTGGGGAACCTTTATACAATAAAGAACATTTTTGATCACTGAACCGTTAGCATGGATGTTTAATGTTCTTCACGCATCCATAGATGCAAAAAAGAACTTAATTTGTAGGAGTGTATAATAGTATGAGGGACAAAAATACTTCTAGAGCCAAAGCCACTGAAAAAGTATAATAGCAGCTTATTGTCATAATACAATCCTCAACAATGAACAAAAATTGAAAGCATTTGGATTTGATTTTTCCACAGAGGTGTTGGTAAGTTTCAGTGTGATTGGCGCACATTAAGCTTGACACCGAGGGTGGTCTGTAGAGGAAATAAGAGGCTCTTGACATAATTTGCTGCCCTCACAGCGCCTGAGCAGTTATTTTCTCTTTTTAAGGTTCAATTGCACACCGGAGACCACAGGCAAACCCTCTTGTTTACCTGCTTTACAGAGCCTGGTGGTGACAACATGTCCTGCATGCCTGCCCAGGCTAAACCAACTGTGAACCTGTCTGCTTTTCCCATATGCCACCCTGTCAAACACACACACACACACACACCAGTCCTTTGGGCTGAAACACTCTGTTGAGGGTATAATTTAGCAAAGTAAGAGCATACGGTTAAATACCATTCGCAATGTCACTGACTGCTTTTATGGGTAGCTACAAACTGACACCACAACGCACAAGTGCAGCTTTCATTGGCAGGTTAATCAGAGGTTAGCCAGCTTTCCTGTACTCTGACTGTTCAAAGTCATTCGATATTCATTCGGATAGAGTGATGGCACATCCATTCTTTCTGAGCTTGCCTCCATTAAGCCGGCATCAATAGTGCTCTGTTTCATTCACCACTTCAGTTTTTTCATCTCGTTATCATATTTGCTTCAGGCGTGCACATGCAGTCAGCCATTAAAGATTCATGCCAGTCTGTGGACTTCTAAGAAACACTTTAGGAGGCTTTAGCAGACATCCTGGCCGGTTTATCCGCTAACATTCACAACGTGAAAAGAGATAAAGCGCAGGAACAACCGGGAACGTGAACCAAAACTGATGTCCAGAAGAGAGACTGGCCCTCCGCTTTGATCAAACAGCAGATAATAAGAACGACAAAGAGGTTTAGGACTCTGCTCCACAAATGCTCAAAGGATGATCAAGGATAAGGATCCAATCAATATTTGGTGATGATAAAAATCAAAAGCAAGGATTCTCAGTATCATTCAATCACGATTGAGATTTGCATCCATTGAAGCAGAATGTTCTCAAATCATACCAGATAACATGATCATCAGGCTTTGCTGTTATTCATTTTGGCAAATAATAAAACTTCATCCTATCTGTTTTCTAAATGCATGTTAGACAACGTTTTGTGATTATGATTCACCCATGCATATGGGTCATTGCGAAATTTGTTTTCGGCCGCATGATTATTAATCAAAATATAACTGCAATATTTCACTTTCAATGAAAACAACAGATTTTTTCCTGGTGACGTATGACACTATTGCACGGTATACAACATATCATGATTGGTGTTGATTGAACAATCACATAACAGAAAATACGAGCGAAAATATCTGTTGCTGTTTTTACTTTATTTTTACTTTAAAGCTAGAAGGGCTAGAAGGTATTTTGGTAAAAAAAAAAATGCATATAAATATCAGTTGCCAATCTAAATCTGCCAATAACGTCTGATCACAATGATATTTAAATGCTTATGATATTTAAAATGCACTGTAGTTTTTATTCTGGAGGTAAAAACTTATGATGGGATCATTTCCAAAAACCGATAACCAGTAATTGTTTTCCAGGAAGTTGGGTTGTTTTGATTAAGTTATAATAACTTAATAACAACACAATGCAGAGAGATGAAAAATAAACTTTAATCAAATGCCTGATATAAAATACTTAATACCGAGGAAAAAAATTGCAATTACAATAAAAGGTCTTTACTTGCTAAAAACAGTATAAAACGCATTAGGTATGACGCGTCTTTTTGGGTTATTGAGTTCTTAGATCATTTCTTAGAAACATGGCAGGAGATCTCTCCAAATCTCTTGTTGTATCCTGCCATTAACATTAACAATCATTATACTAGGCTTTACATTATAATAAAGCCCTAAGCATGCGTTTAGCTCTTGAGCTTGAATATCGAAATTGTATTGTGTGGGCTTGGCTGGTAGCTTATAATGTTTAATTTGCCCTGAGAGCTCATGGGCTGATATTTATGCCATGCGGGCGACTCAGATCTGTCGGACGGAGTCTGTCCTGAAAGAGGCAGCTCGGAGGTCAAGATGTGCGAAATCGTATTTGTACAAGTTCAAAACTTCTGTCAAGATGAATATCTCTTTCACATTCTCCCATAACCGATACACACACACACATGCACACAAACAGCCGCTAACACAAACGCAGACAGACTTACACATTTCCATCATCGTAAAACAGGGATTATGGGAGAATGTCCTATATTTTTAGAGATCATGGGAACGCTTAAGCTCTGACGGCGGGAGGGGGGGATCACAAAATTCACTTTTTCGCTGAGAAGAGCAGCTACTTGCTTTTCTCTCAATTGTTTAGGATTAATAACGAAAAGAAATCAGTTATAGATAAGGTACATTTTTACACATGTATTGTTTGCTCACCGCTGTGGACATTTGCCCGCAACCTTTTTGCAGGGCGATTTCGTTATCCAAAGGCATAATTCCAAGTAACTGCCTATAAAAACATATGTTGTCTTAGTTGACCATTTTCACACATTTGCACCTCTATTGATCATATTCTTCATGTACTCCGCTCCAAATGTAGCAATAGATGTAGCAAAAATGCACAAGAAACGACAGCGCTTGCCATATGCTTTCATGTCCAACTGTGCAGAAAAATAACCCGTGAAATGTAAGATAAACCAAAATCTAATTTCTGAGATTTTTGCTGCAAGGACTCGATTCTTAACAAGGTTTGAGCACTGATTCTGCAAAATAGCCAATTATAAATTCTTCCTGAACATTAATTATTTTATCAGTTCAGGTTGTGTAGTTGACGTTAAAGCGGCTTAAACTGCTTATAGCACCTTTCAACACACTAAAATAATGTCACATGCTGCATCCTATAAAGAATAGCCACGATGCCCCTCAGAGAGCATGCAAACTGAAGGTCATTGCCTAATGAAGCTCAATGCACATTCATGCATCTCATGACTGCGTTAAACCATATCCCTTCAGGCAGAGTCACGTTCGGTTCAGCCTGCTGCTGGCTCCACTGTAGCGCAGATTTCATTGTGTTAATCACACACATGCCTTCTTATTAAAGACAAAAACAATTGGATTTGCTGCGTGCTGCTTCTGAAATACATGGAAAGATGGTCTAAATATTTTACATTCTCACTGCAATATTGTAGCTGCAGTGTCTGGGAAACCTGTCAGAAAACAGTTGTTTTTGCAGTTATGCTTAGTTGTGCAAAAACATGTGGAGATGCAAAGCAGAGTTTTTTGGGAAACGCACAATCCTCACGCAAAGCCATGACTCAACAGTCTGAGCTGAGCCTGCCGTGACAATCCATTAGAGGCCCGTGACTAAGAGCTCACTGTAATATTCTTTCCCGGGGAAATAAAAATACTCAAATACGGTGCATAGGGCAAGAATTATAGGAGGTTTTCTCACTTGCCAGATCCTGTTTTTGTTCACTTCATCAGCTTAAACCGAACCACTGCCTAAATGTAAGCCTATTACTCTCTATGGCATTTTTGAGCATCAGTTAAACACTGCTAAAGAAGACAAGGAGGCCATATATACATCAATACATTTCACATGCGAGACTTTTCCCCCCTTTATATGAGATTTCTATTTATATATTTTTGCCACAAATATTTGTAAATTATATTTCTGTCGTACATAGTTAATTTGTTATAGCTTATTATTATTATTTTTATATTTGTTTAACTGAAGTCATAGGTGTCGTTGAAAATAAAAAAGAATAATAGTAAAAGCAACCTTTATTAATAACTGATGAAAAAAAACTGTACTAAAATAAACATGTATTAGATTTATTTTTAAAGAGTTCTTCTTTTATTTTAATATTTTAATAATATAAAATAACACAAAACTAAAATGTGGCCTTCACTATACAATGCTTTTGTAAACTTCACTAAAAAAAGAGTTACATTTAAATAATAAAATGTAAAAAAACAAAACTGAAATATAATTTCCACTATATAATAAATTTGTTAAAGGCTGTAAATTACTAAAATAAATAAAATTATGTAAAAAAATATTAAATGTAACTTTCATTATAATGTGTAATGAAGAGATACAATTTTACGAAAAATAAAACGTAAAATGTAATCAAATATATTTAGCAAAGGCATTAAAGTTGAACCTGATTATTCAGCAGGACACCTGTAAGACTGCGTTAGTGGAAGTGGGGGAAAGGTCTTTGCCTACTGTATGTGTAGAGGTAAACACTGAGAAAGCCATCAGCTTCAGGGCTAAATTTAGAGTCTGAGTCAGAGGGGGGTATCTCCCAAGGTCACGGAGGAGCGCACACAACACAGCCTTCACGCGCACACTAACACACACACACACACACAGCAATTGAGATACAGGTCTGCCTAAACCACAGGCTTCCCTGAGGGCTGAGAGTTTGAGTCTGAAGAGGTCTGACTTCTGTATTATCAGGAAATGGCCTTTTTTTTCCAGAAGTTGTGCAATGGCCGCTTTGTCTCCTCTTTGAAAGCCTCCCTCTTATCTGTGGTATTAGGAAGGTCTCATATTCGTCACATGTTTAAACTGAAGTGAAAGTAGCTGAGAAAGAAATCTCACGTGCATAAGAGTTTTAAGTGTTTCAAGTAGAAAAGCTTAGACGAGCACACGGGCGTAATTTAACAGGCTAGAAAACATGATCGTATCACTGCGTTTAGGAGAAATAGCGATGTCAGCTTCAAACGACTTGAATAGTATCAATTCAAATTTATTTCACTATCACACAATGCTGTTGTAAGTCACATGGACACCGCTTATATGATTTTTTTATGGTTCATATTTGGTTGAAAAGATTGACCACTGTATTATTAAAATGTCTTTTATGTTACACATAAGAAACAGGACATTGGTTCTGGCATGATGAGTAATGATTGGTTCGCTTTGATGAGTAAACTATTACAGAAATTTCATTTTTGGGGGATCTGGTCTTTTAACCTTGCTCTCTTAAAAAACACCTTGGTCCCTCCATCTGCTCATAGTGCGGGGTCAGCAAAAAATTTGAAAAATACAAATCTGAGCCAAGATATAGAGAGAGAAACGAAGAATAGAGTGCCCATTTTTCTCTGCCTATAAAACAATGCCTCATTTTAATGTTCAAGACACGTTTTCTTCAGCATAAAGCTGGATATCGACAGATGTTGTCAGCTCAGTGTAGCCGTATACTGTACTGCCTGTATGGAAACAGCTTTCATGTGAAATCCAAAACCAGCGACCAAATTTCCGGCATGAGCTGACAGCATTAGCTACTGTACAACGTGATTCCCATGCAAAGTCCAAATAAAGCCGCCCTGCATCTTAACCAGAATATAAAAAAAAAAGCTAGCACCGTGATGGCATAAAGATTAGTTTAGAGGAGGTCAAGAGGTGCTTGTTTTTGTGCAGGATTTCATAAAAAAGGCAGAGGGATTGTCTTGTGACGCTGTTATTTAGATGCTCATTTATCTGAACTTTGTTGGCTAAAGTCAATGTGATGTTTATAATCATGTGCTTTGGCTTTTTGAATAAGAGCCACACGCTAAGAAAGCAGAAAAATAATAATTCTCTGAAAACCTCTTACAGGATTATCCAGAGCTTCAACATCACTACATCTACGCACAAGTTTAATTCCCACTACAAATACTACGTTTATGATTTGTAGCGACTGCACACACTGCAACACACCTCCATTTGAATGGATGGATTTTTTAATAGCTACACAATGCAATGTCAATACGGTAATGACTTCCATCATGCCGGGCTGCAAATAGACAACCAAAGCTCTTATGTCACAAACTGCGATATAATCCCAGTTAAACTGTGATATAACTGTGATATATCTTATAAAACTCAGTTTACTACAGTTGAATGAACCAAATAAATAAATAGCATTGGTCCGAGCATCGTGACTGCAACGGTAAATGCCGACAATGCTGATAGATTCTCTATAAAACCGGTCACTGACAGAAACATCAACAATATCCTTGTTATCTAAGTAATAAATGAACACTCTAAAGTAAACTGATTCATTTTAAAGGGATTGTTTTATCGTTTTAATCATTTTAGACATTCTGAACTCCCTTGACTTGTAGTGTTCGGAAAAATTCTAATTCAGAATATCTTATTTTCTGTTCTACAGAAGGTTCTAAGTTATATAAAGCTGAGAAAATGTCCATGGATTTTCTTTTTTGTGCACTACCCCTTTAAAACCCAATACTTCACACACACACTCTAGTCTATTAGATCATCGACACCGCAAGGCATTTCAGAGCAGCATTAGGGTCGTTCAGGGGAAGATATGGATGATGTGGAAGTGTACAGGGTCAGTGGACGTGCGGTTTCCCCTTTGGGACCAACACCAGAACAGTCTGTGACAGTGACAAATGTCTACAGCAGCATTACAGACACATAGGACAATGCTGAAACCACAGCATCCAACAACAGTCATCTTGTTAGCAATTACCTTTTATTGTTAGTGCTGAGCTGAAAGCCATTCTTGAGGTTCTCTGCCATTTGTAAAGCTTATATCTTTCAACAACTATCATCGATTTCTTTTTGACCTTGTCAAGTTAGAAAATGTTTTTTCATCACCAGGAAGGTGCTACCCTAAACGTAACGAATAAATTTTCTCTGAAAAGATGAGAGAAGCCAGTTTAACTGCCGAAAGTCAGCTAAAGAAGTTCTGTATTCTGAGTTATTTAAATCGGGGCATCAATCTGCTCTTTCTTGGTTCTTATTTCATCTTAAGGGGGCATTTCTTGAAGCTAATGAATGCAAAGTGAGTCACATCTTTCACCTTGAGGTGAGTGTTTTATGGGCGGCGTGAACTATAGGCTACTCAGCATGTTCTCCTGTAGAAATCGTTATCTGCAGCTGTGGGATATGCACATAGCTGCCCAGCTCCTTTGATTTGCACCATTTCTCTAATGTGTGTTTGTGTGTGTTTATTTAAAATCATGGGGATTTTGAACAGTCAGCACATCTTTTATATCATAAGTAGTCAATTGCACAAATAACTTATGTAAAGCAGCAAAAGACAAAATTTTGAGTTATGTCTTAATATGCCTACTTCCCTGCCATATAGGGTACAAAAAAATAGATACATTTTACTATTGCTATAGGCCTCAGGAGAGGAGTTGTGAATGGCAGTGAAGCGGCAGAACTGATGCATTAGGTCACATGACAAAAACAATATGGCGGATGTAGTATGACCCAGTTACGTTCTTACTGCAGACAAATAGAATATATAGAAGATACTTTTTAACAGACACAAAGAAAGTCCTTCATCCAGTGTAATAAGTATGTGATTTTATATGTGTTTGATTTGTGCTGACGTTTTTGAAAGATGTTTCAGTTTTAAAAAGATGTTTGTGATGTCTAATTCTATGGTTTTAAATGTGCAGTATTACATTTCTCTATAGAGGTCCTCTAAGTACCGAACCATGCTATTATACATTTTTAGTACTTTGCACAGAAATTTGCATGTCATAAAGGAGGCCAAACAGTGAATGGAGAAGTTTAACACAATGTCCAAGTTGTTTAGTTTTGATTCTCGCCATACCAGGAGTAGGTCTGGTGTCTCTGGAGAAATAATTAACTGTGCTTCAAGATAGATGAGCCAATCATGAGTAACTTCAGCAGAGTCCATTGCAATCTGAAAGTGGTCGGCACGCTAGAAACCTCAAAGACCTTGACATCAGCAATCATCAGATATCCGGGTAACGCTGTTTTACTGCAAATTGGACATAAATTACCTCAGAAGCCATATTTATGATTAGGAATTTAGAGATCATTTTGATCAGGTCAGAAACTTTAAATATGGCGTAGGAGAGAACCAAAAGTATAAATAACCATATGATGCATATTGTATGCATGTTATAGCATTTATAATATTTATTTGACAGTCTATTGCTAGATTAAGGTGTCCAGTCCTGGTGATAGAGGTGCTGCAGAGATTAGCTCCAACCTGTCCAAACACCAGATGTGTCTACTAATCTTGATTAGCTGTTTCAGGCAGAGTAAATCAGAGGTAAACTCTTTTCAGATGTAAACTCTGCAGGATAGTGCTAGGAACCGACAACAGGATTGAACACCCCTCATCTAGACAGTGTGGATGATGTTTATATGGTTGCCAAATAAATGGGATGTTACATTTAGTTAAATACTGACTAAAAATATTGTATATGTTTTGGCTTTGATCAGATTTTCCAAAGAAATAGGCAAGAATAAACTTGCCATCCTCCACGATTTCTATTCATTCCAACAACAAAGCACTTGAACGTGACAAACTCATCATCACGACATCAGAAGTGGAAAGTTTTTTGATTAAACCTCCTAAAGTTCTGTTTCTCTTTTTACCATTTATCAGGTCGTATATTTGGTGTATTAGCTACTAATCAGATACTGAACTGGTGAACGTGAGATAAAAATAGAGAAAGGAGAAACATTTTTCAGGCATAAAAGCACAACTTTGTTTTGTTATGTCATTTTGCATTTCAGACCCACCATTCACACCATTGTAAAGGCTCCGATGGTGTGGCGACAGCTCTTCTCCTGCCAACCTCCGAGGTGACGTCTCTACCAGGGCTGCCAAACTTCCCATGTTCAGGGCTCATGCTGTACTGGTGCCTCAACATCTCAGGACTACTTCCTCCCCAGCTTGCTTTTGTCATGGTGGAGCTCTGACGTTCCTAGCAGCAGGTGTCTAGCTTCTGGACTCCCAGGCCCACTTCCTAAGCTGCCCCTGTGCCTCTGGATGTAGAGCTCAGGACTCATTGGTTGTCCTGGAGCCAGATGGTGCTTTGGATGAGTCTCTGACCCGTGACCAAGGGATCGACCATATTTTTCCCGGACTAAGCCCTCTAATCAGCCGATGGTCAGGCACAGATATGGAGCCACAGCGTGGTCGGCAGGGCTGGGGCAGTACGAAGGATACTCCAGGCTGGTGCTTCTGTGTCGGACGGGAGGGTCAGGGCTAGAGATCTCCACCCGATCTCCTTCCCCTCTTTTCCCAAGGCGAGCCTTCTGGATCTCTGGGCTTTTATTCCCAGGTCCTCCGCTAGACGGTGGCTGTGGCTGCTTATGGTGTGGATGCTCAGAGCTGTCTGCGCTTCCAGCGCTAGCGAAGTGCTGGGCCCGTCCCCACGCCCCGCATCAAGCCGGGTACCAAGAGCCCACTCTGGCTATCAATGGAGTTACGGCACCCAACGGACCCGTGCCACTTTGGCCCCCTTCCCTACACTGCCCCCTTTCTCCTCGTCTATCAGCAGGCAAATTTCCCTAAGTTCCAGGTTCTCCCGAATGACCTCTTCCTGCTTGCGCTCCAATTCTGTCAGCTTCTGAAGGTACAGTGCCACCTCCTTACGCATAACGCTGGCACTGAAGCGGCCCAGACGCTGCCACTCATGCGCGACACTCGCTTGCCCTTTTGCCGGTCATCGTCCAGAAAACAGCAGAGGTCTCGCAGTTTCCCGATTGTCGCCCTGCAGCTTCTGGTTTACCTCCTTCACCACAATTGAGAACACAAAATATATAAAAGTTTTTACATATTTTAAAATGTTGCCATTCAAGGACAATTTCTAAGGCCACACAAACTATATCATATAATTTCTTTGATTTAATAATTCAGTATGAATGTAGTTAAAAGGTGTTGTTCAAGCAATGTTCTCATGTATATGTCACTGATCTAATATAGAACACTCTAAAACTATGATTTAACAAAATCATTAGAGCAACACCTCATTTGAAACACACACAAGAACCAAATGCATTTGGCACAACTGTTACCAAACTTTGCGTGACATATGATGATTGAATTTAAACTGAGATGAAAGAGTTTCAAAATATATTGCATTGCTTAAAAAATGCAAGTATAAGTTCAATTGTCATATGGACTATTTTCATGGAACTTGACAGATGTGGTCACTGTGAATGTCTTTATATGGCTAATTATATATATGTGTGTGTGTGTGTGTGTGTGTGTGTGTGTGTGTGTGTGTGTGTGTGTGTGTGTGTGTGTTAAAATCATAAAACATGCATTTTTATGTTAATGTGTCTTTATATGCAATATTCATGGTTAAAAATTGGGCAAGGCTCACATTCATGCACAACAGGTGTTCTATGGTTACAGTTCAAACATCAAAAACATTAAATATTAATAATAAATTAATAATTATACTATATATATATATATATATATATATATATATATATATATATATATATATATATATATATATATATAATGCAATAATGCAGTAAGAAAATATTCAATGCGTTATACAAGCAGTACGATGTGCACCTAGGTGCTTCTGGCGCATCTTTAGAGAGCACAGGTGTGCTCCAGACACCCATGATCTCATCCGCTCACCTTCAGCCCCCGGATCTCGTTCAGATGCAGCTGGAGGCTGCGGTTCACCTCCCGAATCAGATTACTGTGATCCAGAATGACGCTCATTTTATCGGCTTCAGACCTTCGGAGTCGCTGCACCAACTCCTCTTTGCTCCATTGGAGGAGCTCTTCGTCCGTGAGGTTGGAGATATCTTCTGCTGTACTTTCTGGCGCCTTGGATCCAGGCTGTGCTTGTAGAGACTGTGCTTTCTCCATCAGAAGTATGAGCCGCTGCTGTGATACCAGGTGCTGATCAAATATTAATGAGGCAGGCAGCATCCGCTGTGTTAGGAGGAGTCAGGGAGACAGAGGACGCATCGTGGAGTGATGCCCGTATCCGATGCCCTTAGAGTGGGACTCGCCTCGACTTTTCCCAAAGCAACAGCTGATGCAGCTGACGAGGTGAAGGAAGGGCGGCATACAGAACAGGTCCGCCCAGATAATTCAGCATCGACTCCCGTTCATAGTTCTTGTAAGTTTGTAAAAGTGACGGTACAGGATAGCCGGTGAGATATGGGTGGTTTCAGGCGGCCCGATGCGCTCGCCTGCGTCCGCCTCTGCGCGCTCCAGCATCCTCATGGAGATGGAGGAGGAGAGACGGCAGCATCCTCAGCCAGAGCTCTGGAGAAATGAGCGTGACTGCAGCGACTGAGTAAATTCTCTCTCTCTCTCTCTCTCTCTCTCTCTCTCTCTCTCTCTCTCTCTCTCTCTGTTTCTCCCTCTGTTGTGTCGTGCATGTTTGTGTGTGTGTGTGTGTGTGTGTGTGTGTGTGTGTTGCCAAGAGGTGATGCTGCCCACAAACTAGCATTTACATTTGTATCGAGCGCCATCTATGGACACATTTAAGTACTACGTATGAATGGACTGACATGTTTTCCTTGAAGCATTTTGTGTCAGACAACTCTTGAATTAGATATTTTTTCATTTAAAAAAAATTAATACTGGCCTCTAAGACAACCTATAAAACTACTAAATATATTAACTGACAAATAACATATGTATAAATGTACAATAACATTTAGTCACATTCAAACTTTTGTCGTTTGACCTGGCAAATTTGTGACCGTACTAAATGACATACTAAACAAGATTATTTTTATTGTGACTTTTTATTTATTCATCCATTATTTTCATACTTTCTACGCCTAGTAAATTTCATCAACATTCATAAACAGAAATCATTATTCATTTAAATATAGATTGTAATACGTTATCTAAGAACAAATTTAGGCTATTGGGTATGTACTGTTATGGTGTGTGTGTGTGTGTGTGTGTGTGTGTGTGTGTGTGTGTGTGTGTGACGATCCACGATTAAAAACAGTGCTTGGTCAAAATGTGCATAGCCTACTTTAGTTGTATATTAATTTGATTATAATATAATATTATATTATATTACAAGGATAATATTATATAACAAGTATCCATTGAAATAACTTGTGAAAATATTGTTTAGCTACTATTGAAAGTATGTGAGAAATGTGAGGTCACAGGTGTTTACGCAAAACTCATTTGCATCCAACGCTGCTATAGAAACTGCTCAGCGCATCTACGCACAGAAATTCGACACTGCGGCGGAACGTTCCTTTGACGTCACGCGGGGGCAGCCAATCGCGGCGCACGGAGTGTGTAGTAACACGTCACTCTTCGGAGCACCAGGAACCGGCTGGAGACGAATCCTGTTCGACGAAGTAATTTTCACTTTCAATGGTCGTGTGATCGCGGTTATCGCATTTTATTTATTAAAGCCACATCGATTAAAAGGTACGTGTATCGTTGTGTTCCACCAATGAAGGCGGGATTCGTTGATTTGTTAGATTTAAACCCGCAGACCCCGCAGATTAGGTCGGCGGAAGTCATCAACGTTAGTGTGTGTGTACGGCATACTCGGGTGTATAGTAGTAACGTATGCTTTGACATTATTGTTCGGGATATTCTACATTTTGAAATAATGTAACTGCCTCTTTTTTTGATTGCTTGCTTTTCCTCTGCTTCTTTACTTGTGCTATGTCGAGAGTGTGATGGAATTAGCCAGCGCGAGCTTGTCGACTGAAATGTAGACATACGCGTGACGTCATGACATTTCTTATTTTCACTAAAACATATATTATTGTGAAGTAACGTATTAATAGCAATACGTTAACCCCTGTTTGATTTAAAAACCTTTACTCAGTTGTTATTAAGTTGGCTAACGTGTTGACAATATCTTAGCAATTTGTTGCACTCATTTGATTTTTATTAGGCTTTTTTCAGCCTGTCCAGTGTCTCTTGGAACATTGAGTTCGTGTCTGTTTGGAAACTCTTATCATTGCGTAACCAAACAGTCAATACAGGTGTTGGGCCACTGTTTAGTGCAGGCATTTCCAGGGATGCCTCTGATTTAGGTTATCAGAGGCCAAAGTCTTCTTTAATATTTTGAAGTGCTTTTGTGTTTAGTCAGCAAACCTGTGACTGGAGTTGAGGAGGTATTCTAAGACAGGTGTGTCCCAGCAGTACATCCTGCTCAAAAATAGCATCTGGTTTTGCTTCTCAACACATCAGCGCTTATCTCTGATCAACACGTTTTAGTGACGTTTTGGGCTTGGCATGGGTAAGCACTCATGTCAAGTGTCTTTGTTCGAAGATGACGGTTGCGTAGAACATTCCTTGCGTGAAAGAGTTCCTTATGTTATGAACAAACATAAAGGAATGTAATTTCTGCTCACATTGCTCTCATGGGTGAAATTGTCCTTGTCACTCAAGTATTTGCTGTTAATTTTAGGCTCTGCTATCCTGCCTGTCCAGTTTTGGAGGCACAACCCAATAGGTGTGGTTTGGTGTTAAAAAGACTCCGCAGCTCACTGTTTACTCATTTCGATGTTTCTGGTCGTCCACAGTTCACACTGTCATGGCGACCTACCAAGAGTTCATCCAACAGAACGAAGATCGGGATGGAGTACGCTGCAGTTGGAACCTCTGGCCTTCCAGCCGCCTGGAGGCCACACGGCTAGTGGTTCCTGTTTCCTGCCTCTACACTCCTCTCAAAGAGAGACCAGACCTGCCACCGGTCCAGTACGAGCCAGTTCTGTGCAGCCGGGCCAACTGCAAAGCCGTCCTCAACCCACTCTGGTAAGGGCTGAATCGCTTTTCCAAGCAGCGTTGAGTTCTGTTTGTTTGTACAGCGTGTGGTCAGTATAGATAAATATCATTTGAATCGTGATATCTGAATTATCGATTAGATGGTGGACTGGAATTGGTATGGATTTTGAGTATCAGCTCAGAACAGTTAATTCCCTGTTTATTAAATGAAACATTGGTGTCCTGGATCACATTGCTTTTGCTGTCATTTTATACGCACAGTAAAGGTGGTTTGGTTTGGATTGGATGTGGAACTTTTATTTTAGGGTTAGAATAGTGTTTTGCTCAAAGTTTGGTTTTCCGCAGACTTGCTAATTGCATTATTTCAGAGCTTTTTAAATGTTAAAAGAGTATTGTTTTCCAATATTAGCATTGGTATGTTAATTGGATCAGGTTAATCAACTGCTAATTGTTTCCTTTAACCGCTGAGACTAAAGGAAGACGACTGTCTTTTCGTGTGCTAATGACTTACATTAGAAAGGCTTCGTCATAGACAAGTTTAGCACCTTTAACGCTCATTTTCCTTTTGTAGTCAAGTGGACTTCAGAGCTAAGATATGGGCCTGCAACTTCTGCTTCCAGAGGAACTCTGTGAGTACTGAAACTCATTTTCTGTCTTGGATTAGCTCTGTGTGCTTTTCTAACATCAGTCACACCTGTCACTGTGAGTAAATATGAATCTATTTCTTTACAGTTTCCTCCATCATACAGCAGGCATTTCAGAAGTGAATCAGCCCACAGAGAACTAATGCCTCAGTTCTCCACCATTGAGTACATAGTGCAGGTAAATTTACATTTACTGTGTACTCTGTACTGTACATGGGCATACTTTACTGTACAAACATATAGACTAACTAGAACTCCTTTAGCTCACTGATGGCTGCACGTCAAAAGCCACGTTGTCATTTTGAAACTAGTGCTCAGTGTGTTTTGACAAGCTATTTTTTTTTTTTATTGTTTAAATAAATAGTTTACCTTGCAATTTAAAAGTGTGTATACACTTCCATTCAAGAATCAGTTTGAAATACAAAATCTTTTGTAGCTTTATGAATGCTTTTACTGACACTTAATTTTTCTTTAAAATTACTCTAGTAATGTAGGCTATGTGTTACTATTTAACTATCATGCAAGTGTAAACAAATTATTTAAATGAAAGTACTTATCAATTAAAAACATTATGTAGTATTTTAATTCTCTGATTCATTTTTTCAGCGTGGCTCCTACCACCCCTCTCATCTTCCTGTACGTGGTGGACACATGTCTGGAGGAGGAAGACCTCCAGGCCCTGAAAGAATCTCTTCAGATGTCTCTGAGTCTGTTGCCACCTAATGCCCTGGTGGGTCTCATCACCTTCGGCCGCATGATTCAGGTCCACGAGCTCAGCTGTGAAGGTATCGCCAAGAGCTACGTCTTCCGTGGCACAAAAGAGCTCACGCCCAAACAGATACAAGTCAGTGATCTTTCCTATTTACCTTTTTTAAATCTATAAAATAACCCATATGCAACCAAGTGAAGCAGAGTTTTCAGATACGTGCTTATCAAGTCTGTCATCTGTTTGCAGGAGATGCTGGGACTGATGAAACCAGCTACGTCAGGACAACAAGGCAAACCACTGGCCCCTCATGATGCTGCTGCTTCCTGCAGGTATGAGACGATCATCCGGCACTCTCCTCAGCATGCACCTTAGAAGTGAACGGAAGCTTTTACATAAGAGTCTCAAGAAAATTTCTTATGTAAAGCCATTTATGCTCATTTTCTTTTTCTTCGCTCTTGTTTTAGATTTCTGCAACCTGTGCAAGCAGTAGACATGAACCTAACTGACCTTTTGGGGGAGTTGCAGAGAGACCCCTGGCCTGTTCCTCAGGGGAAGAGACCTCTCCGTTCCACGGGCATCGCCCTTTCTATTGCTATTGGACTACTGGAGGTACAGCCGGGATGTTAATCATTCAAAAGCTAATTTTTATTTATTTATTCTCGAATAAATCTGTATTCGACCAAAGAGAGAGAGAGAGAAGAGAATTTAAAAAAAGCTGGATGTATGGATAGAACTCAGGAAATGCACGGTTTTGCATATCTTCACTAAACTGATATTCAGTACCCTGAGAATTCCTGCAGAGATTTTTCTCCTTTCATTATAACTGTCTGTGAGTTTAAATTGGCAACGTGTCCGTAATGCTGGCTGTGAAATTCAAAGTCCACTTTAGCTGTCATGTCATATCAGAACAGTTGTACCTAGTACTCGAGCCAGTCATTATTCTTACATAACTCTCAAGATAGGAAACAGACTACCTACTGCACTCTTTGAGTTTATTTGATAAAAGTCTAGCCAGCATGGCAGATTTGACTTTAGCCTGCATCATTCCATTTGAAAGACACCAATGAAGTTTGTAATATGTGGAAAAATACATACTTTCACATTGAACTAAAACAACGTCTCTCTGTCGCTTCTATTTGTAGGGCACTTTCCTAAACACAGGGCCCGTGTGATGCTGTTCACCGGTGGCCCCCAACACAGGGGCCCGGCATGGTGGTTGGAGATGAACTGAAGACACCCATCCGCTCCTGGCACGACATCCAGAAAGACAACGCCGCCATCTAAAGAAGGCCACTAAGGTGATTAGAGAATTTTGTTGCAACATTCTGGTGTTATTCTGTTTATATTTATGGTTTTCCATAAACATTCTGTTTCATTCTTTTCATTCTGTTGATGTGTATTTAGTATTACGAGGCTCTGGCGAACCCGCAGCAGTGAACGGACACAGCGCCGACATCTATGCCTGTGCGCTGGATCAGACGGGACTGCTAGAGATGAAATGTCTATCAAACCTCACAGGGTGAGCATTGATCGAAGATTATTGATCTTCATATATCTTACATGCTATTTAATGTCTTCAATATCAACGTATTGTTTCTTTGTGACTAAGTAATTTAAGTGAAACGTGATACATTTCAAAATATTTCTTGCTCTGTTTTTTAGGGGCCACATTGTCATGGGAGATTCCTTCAACACATCTCTTTTCAAGCAGACCTTCCAAAGAGTCTTCAGCAAAGACTACAATGGAGAGTTTCGCATGGCTTTTGGTGGTACTTTGGAAGTGAAGGTAAAATATTTGAATTTAAATGCATAGCAATTTCTTGCCATGTCTAAACTTTTAAGCAGTAGCGTAAGTCAACCATCTAAACCATTGTCCTTTTTTCTTCTCAGACCTCAAGAGAGCTGAAGATATCTGGTGCAATCGGGCCGTGTGTGTCTCTCAACACCAAAGGACCCAGTGTCTCAGACAATGTAAGTCTTGAGCATGTAACCTCCCATTTCATGCCAGCTTTTGCAATGGATTTCAAACAGGACTGTACACATGTGCACACATATATGAGTGTCTCGTGTTTGGTTTTTTTCAAAGGAAATGGGTGTTGGAGGAACGTGTCAGTGGAAGATTTGTAATCTCACACCTGCCACCACCTTGGCCCTGTACTTTGAAGTAGTAAATCAGGTATATTGTTATATAATTATCAATTCTATTGTACATGCAGTTGGGTGTGAGAGCTTATGTTTGTATTGATGTATCAATGACACCGGTATGTTTTATTCTTATAGCACAACGCCCCAATTCCTCAAGGAGGAAGAGGAGCCATCCAGTTTGTTACGCAATACCAGCATTCGAACACACAGCGGCGGATTCGTGTCACCACCATAGCCAGGAAGTAAGTCTTTACAGAATTTCATGACGTTGATATTTGAAGCTGTCAGTCGATATCATATTAAAGTCAAGGTCTTGGTTGGTCTTTCATTCATAAGGTCTTCCTTTGTTAATATCAACTTTGACGTGAAACAAAAGGCCTTGGAGTTATCTAAAGTCAACCTATGTCATGTTTCCAAGTGCTATTTGTGTTTGCTGTTGCTCAAAATAGATTTAGCTGCGTAAATATGTGTAGTTTAAGCCCTGAATAGCTCTTCGGTAGTCGAATTCTTGAGTGTTCAATTTGTGCGTCATATGTTCTCGACAAACCGGTTCTTTCTATTGTCACACCTAGTTGGGCTGACGCACAGTCCCAGATCCAACATATCGAGTCGTCATTTGATCAGGAGGCCTCTGCCGCTCTCATGGTCTGGCTCGGCGTTTTCAGGCAGAATCAGAGGAGGGGCCTGATGTTCTTCGCTGGCTAGACAGGCAACTCATTCGCTTGGTGAGTATCACAGCTGTTTAGAAAGAAAAGTAGGTCAGTGCCTCCATTCAGGAGAGGCGATATGACAAATCTTTGAACCATTATGATTATAACAATAATGGATGTAGAAGGTGCGTCACACTCAACTTTTGTGTTTGTTGTTTGGTTTCAGTGTCAGAAGTTTGGCCAGTTCAATAAAGATGATCCAAACTCCTTCAGACTGTCTGAATCTCTCTCACTGTACCCACAGGTAAAACTCCTTTGGTTAAACTCTTATATTTGTGATAGGACAGGGTCCTTAAAAAGCCTTCAATTCATACTATTACTTTTCAGTATAACAAATGTTATAATAAATGTTTATGTAATGGTGTTTAGAAGTACTAGACATTGCAAATTAGGTTTCACAGTCTATCTATAATTAAGAGCAAAAATATATGCACACAGGTAGCAAAAATTGTGCCTAAATATCTGACATTTAATTCAAAGTAAACTCTTGTAGCTTGTTTATTAATGATGCTATTATCACATCATATTTTATTTGCATTTATATATTGCATGAATCAAAAAAAATTATATATAACTTAAATTTTGCATGATTTATTTAGAGATTGTACTGTATGATTAAAAACTAAGATTAAATAAATGAGAATATCACATTTCTCTTATTTTTATTGTTTTGTTTTTTTACAGTTCATGTTCCACTTGAGGAGATCCTCATTCCTGCAGGTGTTCAATAACAGTCCGGACGAAGTCGTCCTATTACAGGCATCATTTTGTGCGTCAGGATCTGACACAGTCGCTCATAATGATACAGCCCATCCTCTACTCCTACTCTTTCTACGGCCCTCCAGAGGTGATTTGATACCATCCCGTGTAACATTATTGTGCAGAACATTATTTAATTCACCTCACACTCATCGCATATTTGTCTGGTTTCGTAGCCCGTTCTTCTGGACAGCAGCAGCATCCTTCCTGATCGCATTCTGTTGATGGACACCTTCTTCCAGTTGGTGATTTTCCACGGAGAGGTACATATCAAATGCTTTGTCGGATCCAAACTGTTATTTTCAGAAGGTTCCTCAAATGTTACATGGTGTTTGTCCGAGGTAAGTTTAGCGATGGTATTATTCTCATCTTCACAGACTATCGCTCAGTGGAGGAAGGCTGGATACCAGGAGATGGCAGAGTATGAGAACTTCAAGCAGCTCCTTCAGGCTCCTCTAGACGATGCTCAGGAGATCTTGCAGACACGCTTCCCATGCCCAGATACATCGACACCGAGCATGGAGGTTCACAGGCACGCTTCCTCCTATCCAAAGTCAACCCCTCCCAGACACACAACAACCTCTACGCCTGGGGCCAGGTACACACCTTTAGCTCTGACAGAGCAGTATGTTCGTTATGTGTCCTTAGGTCCTTGAAATGATTTCAGTTTTGACAAGAATGTCTGATCTCTAATGGTATATCTCCTCCTTTGTAGGAGTCTGAGCACCAATCCTCACAGACGCACGCCAGTCTGCAAGTTTTTATGGATCATCTCAAGAAACTGGCTGTTTCTGAGTTCTGCATAAACTTTCTGCTGAAGATCAGTGAAGATGTACATTTAGAGGGTTGAAGAAATGAACTTTTGGCCTAATCTTATGGAAAAACTTCCATATCCAACCAAATGCATCTCTGTGTTTGTTAAGGAGGTCCTCCAGAGAAACGGTTGTTAGATGTTTTCTAATTCTCATCTACGCAAGTAATTATGATTTGTATGTCATGTTTGTTCGCTTATTTAATTGATTTAGTTTAGTTTGTGTCTAACAGAAAGTGTTACATGTTAATCCTTAATAACATAACGTCTGATTTCCCAAAGAGAAATGTCATCATGTTGCTTGTCGCTCTTTCCCGAGCATGTTTTAGACTGAAATTCCTGTTAATGCTTATTTGCAAGAATCCTCTTGTTCGTTTTGTTTGTTTGTTTGTTTGTTTGTTGTTTATTGCACAGATCTGGTCTTCTCACTCATAAACTGTACCTGTGATCTGCTCACCTGCGGGGAGAAACAGTGTTTTATATTCCTGTTCCTCCAGTCCTGTAATTAAATGAATGTTGTATGTAAAGAATTTAAATGTGACTTGTGACCCACATTCCAGTTTTATCTTGATCTACAATTATGGACTAATGCTATGCATAATATTTATAGTGAAAATCTATTGTAGGTTTACTTCATTTCAAAGGAAAAACCCGAAGTTGAGCACCTTGAATGCGCAAACTCTGGTCTTGATCTAAAATAAAACATTACGAATCAAAATGACTGAGGCATTTGTACCTATTTATATCAGGATTTTATGTCTGATGAAATGTGGAACCATTAAAATGAAAATGAAAAAACTTTGTATTTATGCACATTATTATTTGTAACTGTAAAGATCAAATATGGCTTGTCATTTGTCTACCGTATAATTATTTTATTGTAAAACAAAAAATTTTGACACAATTTTAACTAAATTTATCATAATTTCATTACAATGGACATTCCAATATCATGTTCATCACGATCATCATAATGTTATCATAATAACAATAATTACAGGTGCATCTCAATAAATTAGAATAGAAATAAGTGGAAAGATTTCAACTAGAGCTTTAGTGTGTGTGCATATTCAAATTTATTTACAATACATGAGTTTCATAAAAATTTGAGTTGAATTACTGAGATAATTCCACAACATTCTAATTTATTGAGATGCTCCTTTAAATTGCAAAATGGACAAAAGTTTTATTTCACCAAAGTTTTAGATTAGTGCAATCTGGCACCTCTTGTGAACATTAAAAGAAACTTGACTCGCATTTAAATCTTAGGTTGTTTTAGTGACTGAACTCTTATTAAATTTTTTGAAAAACTTTGAATTTTATTAAATTTGCAAAGTAGCAAAGATTGCTACCTCCCATCCAAATAAATCTTTATCAAACGTTTATATTAAATCTACTACAGCGATTGGTTCATTTTGGCCAGCGCTAAGAAAAACTAACAAATAAAGTGACCATGCTTTTATTTAACACTTAATCATAGACCTGGACAGTACTTTTCATCTAAATAATTGAATTTATTTGAATTAATAGTATCTGAATGAATTTAATAAAAAAATTAATGTCAGCAGGTTTTAAGCAAATTCATTGCTGATTATGAAAAATGAAAAAACATAAATTAAATGTTTTTTTGTTTGTTTTATGCATTAATAAACAAATAACAAAGATTACAGTAAGAACTAAACCAACAGAGCATACAAATAGTATCTTTCAGTAATAAGCTACTTATGGATTAATGGATAACAGAATAAGCAGCGCAAAAAGAAAAATGGACAAAAAGAAAGCGGGCACAACGAATAAAAATAACACAGATATTTATAGTTTTTGTTTGTTTGTTTTGTTTTGTTTTTGTCATAATTTATACAAAATTTATATTTGCATTAAGCAGATTCTTATCTTTAGCATAAAGTTGATATTTTAAGATAAAATCTAAATAATTCATCAAATTGCCATCACTGTCAAACAAGTGGTTCACTAAAAACAAACCATTACTGAAACCAATTTTCCAAAAACAGGGATTTCCTTTTATGTAAAATATAACAGTTGTTTCAAATAAAAGTTCTGTGGTGAATAATCATGCTTATAAATAAGTTTCCAAGCCAAAAGCATTTGCTGATAACAGTAAAAGTTTGATAGGGACTTTGCTAAGAACTACATATTAATAATAAAGAATAACCTTCCACCTTATTGTGAAAAGACATATTAAGGAGTTGCATTCCAAATAGAAGACTGGTTGTGGAGAAAAAGTTTAAGACAATTGATTTTTAAGGTGCTATTAAGAATTAAGAATTAAAGCCAATTAAATTTAAGCCATCCTTTATTATAAGAATTTAAAATAACAGATTTTCTAATATAGTATAATAATAAGTAGTTTGTATTTTTGCATAGTGATGATTTGCTGTTATAAAAACGGGGTGGTTTTCATGATTGCGAGCGTGCGATTGGGTCTGGCGGAGTTTGGGCGGGACTTTGATTCCGCGGCCCCACCTCACGGTCTCTACTGCGCAGACTCACGCTGTTTGCTCATTTTATACTGTTAATGTTTTGTCTTCACTTTCTGTAGTGGAAGCAAGTGGAGTCGCGTCGACCATCAGTCCACCTTTAACAGTTTGTGGTATCTCTGAAGCAAATTCTCCAGTTACTACATAATATAGGGCTGCATATAAGAATAATTTAGTTCAAACTTCATCCTGCAGAGGGGCACTAATACGCCAAGTAGCGTCTACGCTGCCGGAAAGAAATAAGAAGAAGAAGACAAACACGGGTGTCCCAGTGAACGTTGGCAACCGCGCAATTTTACGATTTTTATGCTATGGAAGCTTAATCCTGATAAATGGTACCGGAATGCTTCAATGCTGGCATGCTATTGGTGTTTGGACGATTATTTGGTAGCTTATTTTGTAAATACAGTTCCGGAGACAACGTAGCCAAAGGTAAATTATAATAGGTCTGTATGCAGCGAGGGTAAAGTCTATTAATCTCGCTGATATTTTGACTTAAGATGTATCCTGGCAGCCATAGAACTGAAGCATTAATAATGCTGTGTGTGTCAATTTCAAAACATGAAAATTTGTTGTCTTAATGCAGTTTTTTTAGCTGAACAGGTCGATGACGATTTATACAACGTGGAGAGTATATGAAGCAAAATATACTCGGACCACAAATTATCTACAAGAAGGATTCTGTGCCATATTCCACAATGCTTCTCAACTACATCAATTCTAAGTTTGGGCGTTCTACTAGAGAGTCAAAAATAAGAAGAGCGGGAAATGAGCTGACTGTTTGCTTGCTTGTTTTCATTTTTTTCATTTCTAAATTAAAAAGCAAATTCTATGTTTTGCAAATGCTGCATTTATGAATAACATATCTGATGGTTGGCTTTAAAGGAATCTAAAGTGAATATTTGTTTCGTTGCAGATCTGTGTTAAAATAAACAGTTGACTTTAAAAAGGGAAATTCTAATGAGGGAGTTTACTCACACATTAAGGACAAGGGTGATTTAGTCTTGCTTCCAGAACAAGATTAATTGAAATGTAACATTACGTCTTCTTGTTCAGTGGATCCTCTGCAGTGCATGAGTGCTATCCAGAAAGAGTCAGGCGGCCAGATAAAAACTCTGGGCAGCAATCCGCTGCACTTCAGCCCACCATTTACTGTCATTAAATAAAGTCATTAGCTTTGTAATAAATTGTTTTGTTTCTTTGCTATTAGTTTTATACATTTGCTATTAGTAGTAGTAGCAGTGTAAGAATAATGCACATTCTTTTATTATTGTAATTTACAAATCTCAAAGTGATAACAAATATGTTTATTATTAACCCAATTTTGTTTTTCATGTGCACTGCATTGTTTTACAGCTCAGCATCTTGTAGAGGCCTCATTAAAAAGAATGCAAAAATAAAGGATTTGGTGTAAGAAAATGACTCACGTATGCAAGTATAGAGTTCATCCCCTCAATACTATGCGATGTGATAAATCTTTAATAATTAGGAAAACAAATGACCGAAAAATATTTAAACGAGGGGAGTATCTCAATCATTTCTCGTATTTACAACAAGCACTGATAAAAAATAAACTCATCAACTGAATTCTGGGTTAGGTAATCTTCTCCAAGCAGTAGGTGGCACTGTCTGAAATTCATGCATTATTCAGGAATTCTTATTATTATTATTTATTATTCAGGAACTTGTAAATTTATGGAGGATAACATCACTGTTTGGCTAAGTTTGAGAAGTACCTGACTTTGATTTTAAAACTAAAATATTTATCTTTATGCCAGAATTATTATGTGGCATATTATTTTAGCTAACAATACTGTGACTTGGCAAAATTATTCCATTCATAAAATGCAGATTTTTACTAACTCCCCCATTTTCTAAGTTTCTCCAGAAAGATTTAACAATGAGTGTTTTTAATTTCTTAAAGCTCATGCAGTACAATTTATTTACTTAATTTACTGTCTATTCGTGTATTTTTCTTTCTTATTTTCCTTTTTATTATTTATTTGTTATTGACACTCGTCCGCGAGGGGGCGGAAGCGCCAGCGCGCAGCCGCCGAGGGGCGGGAGCTCGCAGAAACCGGAAGAGCAAAGTGTTCGAGCGGTGCGCATGATTGAAACCAAAACAATGAGGCGATCATTCAACGAGTAACAAAGGCAAGCGTAACAGGTACGGCACCGAGTTCACGCATCTTACAGTAAGTCTTGCTGTCAGCTGGACGCTTCCTGCTACGCTAATACTGTCGGTTCATTTATTTGAAATGAAAATGAAAGCGACTAGAAGGCGTGACTGTATACACTGTACGCCGCTGCCACGCGCTCACGCCTCAGCGCCTTCTCGACACCGTTTGATCGTTACGCTGTTTTAATATGCGCGATTTAGCCAAGTCTGCACTGGGTCTGAACTGTTCAGGCCAGCGCCAAA
>NC_056704.1:18697594-18717594 GCF_018831695.1 Puntigrus tetrazona
ATGTAATGACATATTACAGTACTAAACTAAACAGACGTAATGCAATGCATGTAGTAAAAATATTAATATTTAACTTACTGTACAAGAATGGTTTTAATCCATTTTCAACCGTTTGATGCCTGTACTCACTCTATGAGCGCAAAGCACGATCTCTGTCTGTCTGGATCTCTGTCATTTTCCTGCACAGCATGAACCATTTGCTGCTCCAAGCGCTCCCAGTGACAACACAAGCTAGCATCGACGAGCTGCACACGGACAGAAAAAATAAAATGTTACCGTCCAAAGCAGAAAACACGTTAAGCGAGTGTAGCCACAATGACCTTTTTAAAATTCACTTCAGGAACTTTCCTTTGCTAATCAAGAGTACAGGTAAGAATAAAATGGAAAGCTTGGCAAATAAAAAAAAAAAACAAGCTGAGGAAGCATTTGTGACCAAAGCGAGAGCAGCGGCTGGCCTCTCTGTCATCTATCCGCACTTGGGAAGCAAAGTTCGTCACTTTCCTGTGTTCTTAATCTGTTTTCAGACAGGAAATGGGATTTGTCATGGCAACACAACCCAACATCATGTTACTGCGCTTTGTGCTTTGCATGCGTGTTTTTAAATAGCATTAAATGCCTTTTTTTTAAATTTTAATTGCAAATTATGATGACATTTTGCAGTGTGCTTGATTTCTCTTTTTCCATCTTATGGTGTAAAAACAAAAATGTAATTGCTGCTTTTCGAAACTGTGGGTTAATATATGTGTTAAAAATCTGAATTGCAACAAACAAAAAGTATTTACTTTTTATAACCAGTAGCTTCACGCTCCTGTGACCTGCAAGTCTATAGCATTTTGAGGCATAATTTGATTGTCCAGGAGAAAAAAAGTAAATAGAATCTCACCTTTAAAAATGCATAGCATCCTTTTTTTCAACAAATTACATGATTTGATGACCCTCTATGTTACATACATAAAAAGAGGGTCTGCATGGTATAAAAACAGTCTTGTTTGTAAATCAACAGCATTAAGTAACAAAATTATCCCGAAAGAAAAAAAGACTTCCAGGCTGTTGGTGGCATACCTGACCAGAAACTACTTGGAAAATGAAGTAATGTTTCCAATATGCCACCATAGCTACTACAAAATATTGACTCCATGTAAATATTTTGAATGGCCTGTCATAGCTTCCTTACGCCTTTTTAATGCTAATCTGCAATTATGGGCTATCTTGGATTAAATTGCAGGCCATTAAATGTAGATGAAAAACAGAATCAAAAGACACAAGTTCTTTGAGACTTATATTGTAAAGTACTAGTGATAAATACCTTACCCGAATTTCATGAGAAGTACAACATAAACTGAGGCAAGATAAACTTTTAGATGAGTAAGATGAAGGAAGGAACAGAGAGGCAATTGTTTAGACTGAATGATAAAATAAAAAGCCTGAAGAAGAAGAAAGAAGAGATGAAGGACTAATTAAGGGAGAGAGAGAGAGATGTGCTGCAAAAAGACACATCTATTATGGAACACTTGAATGGTTCTGTCTGGGCAACAAGCCCTGCCAGCCACACACACACACACACACACACACACACACACACACACACACACACACACAGTTTGTGTCCATTGATTTTACAAGGAACACCAGACAAGCCAATAAGATGTACGCAGTGGAACAGAAAATGCTCTCTGTAGGAGAATGAGGATATTTATACTGATCCAAGTCCAGTCCCCGTCTGAGCACATTGGCTAATGTAGTCTGTAGCACCATCTGTGTGTCCTGGCGCTTATTCAATTGTGACACAAATGTTTTAAGACATAAACTTTTTTAAGCACATGAGCAGCATAGATGAAAAAAACCATTTATAAACTCAAAAATGAATTTGGAACAAAACATACATCAATGTAAAAAAAATAAAATACATCTAACGGAAATAATCTTAATTTACTACAATTCATAAATATGTGTTTAAAATGTCCTGCACTGTGTATGCTATCAACATTTATGATGCTTTGAATCATGCATTTTGTTAAGGATAAATGCTTTTTTTTTTTTTTTAAATTTCACTGCCACACAGTAAAACAAAAATACTGTAAAAATGCTGGTAAGTAAATGGTTAATAAAGGCTTTCTCTAACATTATACAACAATCATAAATGATCTCCTTGATTTGTCAGGGTTTCACAAATTTAAGTGCAAATTTATTGCACAAATGATAGTCCTACCTGAAAAAAACTACCACTTCTGTCCATCCGGCTGGCTTAGAAGACAAGTTCGCTGCCATGTTGCTCTTGTTTTTCTGCAAGTCAAAAGGCACGAGGATCACTACGTAGAAATGACTGTAATACAAAAATCCTCTGTTTTCAACATGACTGATGCATCCATGCTGTTGTCTCGCTTAGCATTCAGTCACACTCTGTGCATGTCCACGGCATATTATTATGATTACGGATGAAAGATTTTGTCTCATGAGCCTGAGATTAGAGTCTAGAAGCTGTAATCATTTCCTCAAAGAGACAATTACACACTGACAGCCCTGTCTGCCTGACATCTCTTGAAACTATGTAGTTTCTAAAACGATATTTGTTTAATTAGTGTACACAGAACTGAAGTCACACGCTTTACGGAGATAGATGCATCATTTTAAACAGATCATTTCCTCAAAACAATATTTGCTGAAACGATTCATAAGAACATATAGTGAGGGTTAGCGGTGAGATCAGTTACACAGCTAGGTTACAGCAATGCAACACTGTGTGGTTAGCACAGATACTAGATACTGTACAATTACAGTATAATGAGATGGTACACACTCCAGGTCACCTGCAAAATGGCTTTATTGAACCGACTGGACTCTTACTTACAGATAGGGAAGTTATCCTATTAATAAAAGCAGCAGGTGTTAAGTCATACTCTCTCACTTTCCGAATTGCTGTATCAATGGAGCTTTGTTGCGTTCTTCACTATTGATTCTGTCTTTGGGGACATTTATAGTCAGGCAACAGTGTGAAGTGAAACAGTTTAAAACACAGCTGCAGTCAAACAAAGACTTGTGTGACCAATACATTGAGTTTATTTAAAAAGTGCATGAAATTCTCTCTGTCACATACACAAGCGTATATCTCTCTGTAACTTCATGGTTTCTTAAACACTAAAAGATTGTGCGCTGGTGGACACAATACATTTGGCATTGTTAATGCATTTTAATTTATCAATTACTTTCAAATGATAATCATTTACAAATTAACAATTTATTGCGTTTTTATTTATTGGATATATACTACTGGTTTCAAGACTTGACACAAAGGCCTCGAAAAACAATACATAACTTATAAATATATTTCTGCAAATATTTCTTTAAGTACATTACATTTTATACATCCTAATGGGTTTGAGATTTGACAAAAATGCCTTAAAAAATTCAAGTGATACAAATGTATAAACAATCAACAGTATGGGTATATATACATTTCTGTATTTCTAAAAACGCACTTAATAATAATAATAAAACAATAACCACAAACCAACACAGAAAAAGGAAGTCTCATTACACACACCATTTCACAAACCAGTGACATTTACACAAGAGGAATCTAAACAAGTTCCCATATCCATTGTAAGAACATAATTCTTAGTAACCCAAACCACAGAAAAACACATGCATTCTTCACAGAAGCATTTTTTCTGCACATGAGGGTGAACGCTCTCACGGCTCCCTACCCTCTTTCATCCTCTTTCTGTGCACAAACACGCATATTTGCCTGTTTTGTCACTACAGTGCATGGAAGCAATTTGATGTGATATATATTTAAAAATTCCTGAGAAAGATGGACCACACTCAGCTGCAAACCAAGTGCATGCTTGCGCCATCACTCAAACAAACTAGGACCATTATTGCGCTTTAACTTTGTTGTGGAATCTTTGTAACAGTTGAATGTAAAGCAAGCTTGCAAAGATTGCCAAAGATTGCATTACCAACACAATGTTCATACAATGCACTGTATTTATTGTGCAATGCTCTTTTCATCAATATAACATATACGCTATTCAATACATAGGTATATATTCATATGCCTGTATAAAAGTCAAATAACACATTTATTTTTTAACTAAATTGTCAACACATGATTTGAAATAGAATACAATTTCATTATTTTAACTAAACATGCCATATATGTTTATGAGTAATTGTAATTAGCAAATATTTCTACAGGTATTTACTTAACACTATTATCATCTGGCATATGCCAAACGTATATCTAATATTTAAAGTAAACGCACAAATGTTCTTAAGCGGGACATCTTTTTCCACCTTTCCGTAAACTATAATATGACGAATAATAATAATAAGTTGCAGTCAGAAGGTCTAAACGCTAGTTCATGATTATTAATGATTGAATACAAACTTAGAAAGAGAACAGCTCACGCTCACTTTCACTTTTAACGCATTTATTAATCTGTTACGCAATACTATTACACGAGAAAATTGATATCGCATAGACCTACCTATGAGTGCTCCTCTCCAGTCTGTATTTCACGCGCTTCTACAGTAAGTACAGTCTGACACGATCACGTGACCGACGCTGCACGTCACTGGTGCTAAAGACATGCAAATAATTTCTTAGAATAACTGCTAAATATGATAAACAAGAACTAAGCTGAAAAGAACAATTAAAGGAGTTAGACCTTCCTTGTTTGATTAATACGCCCGACACCGTAGAAAATACAAATTAATATTAAAGTTTTGCATGTTTTCATAATAAACTAAATAAAAGTTCATTCAATTGTGAATGTTTTTGTAAGAAAAAAATCAGCATGTCCTCAAACGCGTGCATGAAAAATCACAACATCTATCTTTAACTTATATTGAAAACCACATCCTCTCCAAGTGTAAGACAATCATTACGCTTTTTATTATTAAAATGTACAGGCACACGTGTTTTCACATTCAGAAACAATCCTCTTTTGCTTTTTTCCCACCTAAAGTGCCGCGCAGAAAAGCAGGTGACTCACAAAAGCTCCTTTGTCCTTTTTGTTATTTACCATATTATTCTATGAAATTATTTACTCTTTTGCGTTTCACACTGCATTAGGCCATATATGATTTCAATTTTAAGCTAGGACCTTAATGACAGGCAGTCCCTTTGTAGTAATAGAAAATAGATTTATAAATAATATATTTTTTTATAGATCTAAACAAGTTCTTCAAAAATGATAGCATTATATACAAAGAACAACAGTACTCAGTGGGCTATGGAATAATTAATATTGCACATTTTTCTCTCCTGTTTTTATTAAAACACATTACAGAGATGTATACATTTCAATAAATTAGATGGCATAGTAAATATTCAGATAATGTGTTCAAAGTGGTGCTAAAACACCACTGATGTGTGCCTGAGTCTTTTTTCTACTAGTAAATGTGGAGCTGCCGCTTGTTCTTATGTTTATATACAAACCCGGTTTCAGAAGAAAATCAGACTGGGCACTATAGCGGACATTTGAGAGGGAAAATGATAAGACAGAGGTCAGCTGTATGAGCTGCACTGAAAGACGTCCCTGAAGACAGCAGCATTCCACTGGAAGCTGGATGGATATGCAAGGTGCAAAATCCTGAAAAAAAAGGATGAAAGAAATAATGAAAACTATAACGAGCAGAGAGTGATATTCGGTGACACTCTCTAAAGAGCAGTCCCCGGAGCTTGATTCAATTCAATCAAAATAAAAAAAAGCAGCTTATATAGCTGTATGAGTTTTTGGCTGTAATTGTACCGTGAGGTACTTTATGGTTCTCGTTCAGAGGACACGTCTCCCTCGGCTCCGCTGCTGGCACTGGGGTCTGCTTTCGAGCGAAGAGCTGCCTTCTCTCTGCTGGACTCAGAGGGGCCTTTCGACCGTGTTTTTTCTTTACGCTGTAGTTGCTTCTCTTGTTTGGACAGCTGAAGCATGAAAAAGGAAAGAGAAGCAATCTGGTTTGTGAGCTTATGCATTCCCAAAACAATTTATGCTGCATCTTATGTAGAAGACTGAGTTGAGTTACGCATTTCATTGTGAAGCAAAGCTGTATACCAGTTTAGGGTCTGTAGGGCCAGCAGGAGACTCCAGCTGAATGGTCACAGGTCCAATATTTTGTATGAGTACCTGCATTTTTGCACCAAACTGCCCATCTGCAACACATTACAAGCCGTTTAAGCTGAAAACAACTAAACTTATTAGACGTTTTTAGCATTTTGATTAAGTATACAAGCTATTTTTATTATATACTAATTTAGTCCTTTTAATATGAGCAAATATGTGTGCATTTATAGGTCTGCACACAATTCTTATAATAAAATCGCCTTTCAGATTAATCTCTTTTACTGCGTCTGTCATCAGGTATTAAAAAAACGAAGTTTCTATGCATTTCTCTTAATCTCTTTATTATTTTATTTATTACTAAAATACAATTCTTAAATATAACAAGCATTTATTATTTTTATTATATTAAATTAGGTTAAAATATTAAATTGAGAACCACTATTCAAGCTGTCTTCTTATTGCATCGTAATATTTCTGAATTACTGTTTGATGTATCAGTGACTTATAATATACAAGGAATAGTTTGGCAAAAATTAACACAATTACTTTCACCATTAAATCCCACAAAAACTTATTAAAACATACTTGTTTTGTGTTAATTTTTGCAAATCAATTCAGTTCAATGAGCTTTTATTTATTCGTTAATTTTATTTGTATAGCGCTTTTCACAATACAAATCATCGGAAACAAAAAAAACTTTCTATTTTAAAGTTTCTACATTATATTTAGCAGTTTATTAGTTTTGACTATGTAAAGTTGATGTCTATATGGCAGTAAAATTCATGTTGTTATGCAATGACATTGTATTAAACAGACCGTGAGCGCTATTAACCTTAATAACTATATGTTGTGATTAAACCTAAAGCAAAATTCTGTAGTTTTGTATGTTGTTTGAGGGCTGGCATTATCTGAGGTCCTACAATGCCAAACAAATGCTAATCAGGAGAATGAAACCTTCAACAGACAGCTGGTCTACCCTCACCTTTGATGCATTCTGGTTTATACGCTTCCCTCAGCTGCTCCAGCATGCTGTTGTAGAAGGGCTGGGCCAGTTCGGCCGGCATGGCAGAGTGGAAGTCAGGCTTGTTTCCCTTGAGGATACACTGCAGAGTGAACTGACTCACACACAGCACCTCCAGCTCTCTGTCCATCACGCTGCGGCTCCAGGCACGGCCGTTCTCATCCTCGAACAGACGCATGTTCAGAATCTTCCGTACCCTGACAGACAACATCAGACGTACAGAACATACTTCATACATTCTTCAAAACATCTCATTTTGTGTTTGAAATGAGTCGGAAAAACTGATTTCTCGCGTGTCACTGAAGACATTGCATTTACACTGCAATAACATAAATATATTAAGCAGCTACTTTAAATTGTATTAGGCTAACAGTCCACAAAATTAGCAAAAAATAGACTTTGGTTTCATAATATTACCGTTGCGCTGACGAATGAATTGCGTTTATAAAATGCAACTGTCTTACCGTGCTTGATGTTGTTTTAATAATTATGATTATTATATTAGCCAAAACGGACTTTTGTCCAGGCATCAGTGGGGCTTACATGTAGTCCACGTCCTTCTGCGTGTCCTCCAGTGAGATGCCGAGTAAGACGCAGAGCCCTCTGCCTATGGAGCTGATCTGCTCCTCCCCGACTGCGCAGTAAAGAGAGGACACATGAGCCGCATGCTTAACATGATACTTGGCGCTGGCCTGAACAGTTCAGACCTAGTGCACAGACTTAAGCAACCGCGTATATTAAAACAGCGTAACGATCAAACGGTGTCGAGAAGGCGCTGAGGCGTGGAGCGCGCGTGACAGCGGTGTACAGTGTATACAGTCACGCCTCTAGCCGCTTTCATTTTCATTTCAACAAATGAACCGACAGTATTAGCGTAGTAGAAGCGTCCAGCTGACAGCAAGACTTACTGTAAGATGCGTGAACTTTGTGCCGTACCTGTTACGCTTGCCTTTGTTACTCGTTGAATGATCGCCTTCATTGTTTTGGTTTCCAATCATGTGCACCGCTCGAACACTTTGCTCTTCCGGTTTCTGCTAAGCCCCGCCCCTCGGCGGCTGCGCGCTGGCGCTTCCGCCCCCTCGTGGACGAGACGCGCAACAATTTCAAGCAACTTTATTTGAGAAACACACAAGGAACTCAAATCAACGACGGTGTCAATAAATAAATAAATAAAAAAGGAAAAATAAGAAAGAAAAATACATGAATAAACAGTAAATTAAGTAAATAAATTATGCTGCATGAGCTTTAAGAAATTAAAAAACACTGTTAAATCTTTCTGAAAAACTTAGAAAGTGGGGGAGTTAGTAAAAAATCTGCATTTATGAATGGAATAATTTGCCAAAGTCACAGTATTGTTAGCTAAAATAATATGCCACATAATAATTCTGTCATAAAGATAAATATTTTAGTTTTAAAGTCAAAGTCAGGTACTTCAAACTTAGCCAAACAGTGATGTTATCCCATAAATTTAGGATTCCTGAATAGTAAATAATAATAAAATTCCTGAATAATGCTTGAATTTCAAACAGTGCCACCTGCTGCTTGGAAAATTACCTAACCAGAATTCAGTTGAGTTTATTTTTTTATCAATTGTATTTGTAAATAGAAATGATTCAGTTACTTAAATATTTTCGGTCATTTGTTTTCCTAATTATTAAGGATTTATCACATCCCTTAGTATTGAGGATGAACTCTATACTTGCATACATTAGTCATTTTCTTACACCAAACTTTATTTTTGCATTCTTTTAATGAGGCCCTACACAAGATACAGAGCTGTAAAACAATGCAGAGCACATGAAAAAACAAAATTGGGTTAATAATAAATATATTTGTTATCACTTTGAGATTTGTAAAGTACAATAAAAAGAATGTGCATTATTCTTACACTACTACTACTACTAATAACAAATGTACAAAACTAATAGCAAAAGAAACAAAACAATTTATTACAAAGCTTTTGACTTTATTTAATGACATTAAGTGGTGGGCTGAAGTGGTGTGGATTGCTGTGAGGTGCCATCTGACTCTTTCTGACAGCACTCATGCACTGCAGAGGATCCACTGAACAAGGAACTTAATGTTACATTTCAATTAATCTGTTCTGGAAGCAAAACTAAATCACCCTTGTCTTTAATGTGAGTAAACTCTTCATTAAATTTCCTTTTTTGGGGTCAACTGTTTATTTAACACCGATGCAACGAACAAAATATTCACCTTTAGATCTCCAAAGCCAACCATCAGATACGTTATTCATGTCGTAGCATTGCAAAACACAGATTTTGCTTTTTAATTTAGAAATGAAAAAACAATGAATCTTTTCTTCTGAAAACCAAGCAAGCAAACAGTCAGCTCATTTCCGTCTTCTTGTTTTGACTCTCTTTAGAGCTCCCAAACTTAGAATTGATGTAGTTGAGAAGCATTGTGGAATATGGCACAGAATCCTTCTTGTAGATAATTGTGGTCCGAGTATATTTTGTTTCATATACCTCCACGTTATGCTCGTCGTCATCGACCTGTTCAACTAAAAAAAAAAAAAAAAAACATTATGCATTATGACAACAAATTTGCCGTTTTGAAATTGACACACACAACATTATCATTATGATTTTGCAAGCTGCTAGGATACATCTTAAGTCAAAATATCAGCAGATTAATAGACTACCCTCGCTGCATACGAACCTATTATAATTTACCTTTGGCTACGTTATCTCCGAACCTGTATTTACAAAATAAACTACCAAGTACGGTCCAAACACCAATAGCATACAGCATTGACGCATTCCGGTACCATTTATCAGGATTAACCTTCATAGCTGTAATTTATTGTAAAAAAAAATGTAGGATATAAAATTGCGAGGATGCCAACGTTCACAAGGACACCCGTGTTTGTCTTCTTCTTTTTATTTCTTTCCGTCAGCGTAGACGCTACTTGGCGTATTAGTGCCCCCTGCAGGATGAAGTTTGAACTAAATTCTTATATACAGTCCTATATTGCACAGGAACTGGAGGACTGCTTCAGAGATACCACAGACTGTAAAAGAGATGGTCGACGCGACTCCACTTCCTTCCACTACAGAAAGTGAAGACAAAACATTCCCAGCACTGTCGCTGACATCTTGCAGTCTGCGCAGTAGAGACCGTGAGGCGGGGCCGCGGAATCAAAGTCCCGCCCAAACTCCCGCAGACCCAATCGCAAGCTCGCAATCATGAAACCACACCCCGTTTTTATAACAGCAAATCAAATCACTATGCAAAATGCAAACTACTTATTATTATACTATATTAGAAAATCTGTTATTTTAAATTCTTATAATAAGGATGGCTTAAATTTAATTGACTTTAATTCTTAATTCTTAATAGCACCTTAAAAATCAATTGTCTTAAACTTTTTCTCCACAACCAGTCTTCTATTTGGAATGCAATCCCTTAATATGTCTTTTTACAATAAGATGGTAGGTTATTCTTTTTATTAATATGTAGTTCTTAGCAAAGTTCTATCAAACTTTACTGTTATCAGCAAATGCTTTTGACTTGGAAACTTTTTATAAGCATGATTGTTCGCCACAGAACTTTTTATTTGAAACAACTGTTATATTTTACATAAAAAGAAATCCTGTTTTTGGAAAATTGGTTCAGTAATGGTTTGTTTTTAGTGAACCACTTGCTTGACAGTGATGGCAATTTGATGAATTATTTAGATTTTATCTTAAAATATCAACTTTATGCTAAAGATAAGAATCTGCTTAATGCAAGTATAAATTTTGTATAAATTATGACAAAAAAACAAAACAAACAAACAAAAAACTATAAATATCTGTGTTATTTTTATTCGTGTGCCCGTTTCTTTTTGTCCATTTTTCTTTTGCGCTGCTTATTCTGTTATCCATTAATCCATAAGTAGCTTATTACTGAAAGATACTTTGTATGCTCTGTTGGTTTCGTTCTTACTGTAATCTTTGTTGTTTATTAATGCAATAAAACAAAAAAAAACATTTAATTTATGTTTTTTCATTTTTCATAATCAGTACAATTGCTTAAAACCTGCTGACATTAATTTTTTTATTAAATTCATTCAGATACTATTAATTCAAATAAATTCAATTATTTAGATGAAAAGTACTGTCCAGGTCTATGATTAAGTGTTAAATAAAAGCATGGTCACTTTATTTGTTAGTTTTTTTCTTAGCGCTGGCCAAAATGAACCAATCGCTGTAGTAGATTTAATATAAACGTTTGATAAAGATTTATTTGGATGGGAGGTAGCAATCTTTGCTACTTTAAAATTTAATAAAATTCAAAGTTTTTCAAAATTTAATAAGAGTTCAGTCACTAAAACAACCTAAGATTTAAATGCGAGTCAAGTTTCTTTTAATGTTCACAAAGAGGGTGCCAGATTGCACTAATCTAAAACTTTGGTGAAATAAAACTTTTGTCCATTTTGCAATTTAAAGGGCATCTCAATAAATTAGAATGTTGTGGAATTATCTCAGTAATTCAACTCAAATTGTGAAACTCATGTATTAAATAAATTCAGTGCACACACACTGAAGTAGTTGAAGTCTTTGGTTATTTCTATTCTAATTTATTGAGATGCACCTTTAATTATTGTTATTATGATAACATTATGATGATCGTGATGAACATGATATTGGAATGTCCATTGTAATGAAATTATGATAAATTTAGTTAAAATTAGGTGTCAAAATTTTTGTTTTACAATAAAATAATTGTACAGTAGACAAATGACAAGCCATATTTGATCTTTACAGTTACAAATAATAATGTGCATAAATACAAAGTTTTTTCATTTTCATTTTAATGGTTCCACATTTCATCAGACATAAAATCCTGATATAAATAGGTACAAATGCCTCAGTCATTTTGATTCGTAATGTTTTATTTTAGATCAAGACCAGAGTTTGCGCATTCAAGGTGCTCAACTTCGGGTTTTTCCTTTGAAATGAAGTAAACCTACAATAGATTTTCACTATAAATATTATGCATAGCATTAGTCCATAATTGTAGATCAAGATAAAACTGGAATGTGGGTCACAAGTCACATTTAAATTCTTTACATACAACATTCATTTAATTACAGGACTGGAGGAACAGGAATATAAAACACTGTTTCTCCCGCAGGTGAGCAGATCACAGGTACAGTTTATGAGTGAGAAGACCAGATCTGTGCAATAAACAACAAACAAACAAACAAACAAACAAAACGAACAAGAGGATTCTTGCAAATAAGCATTAACAGGAATTTCAGTCTAAAACATGCTCGGGAAAGAGCGACAAGCAACATGATGACATTTCTCTTTGGGAAATCAGACGTTATGTTATTAAGGATTAACATGTAACACTTTCTGTTAGACACAAACTAAACTAAATCAATTAAATAAGCGAACAAACATGACATACAAATCATAATTACTTGCGTAGATGAGAATTAGAAAACATCTAACAACCGTTTCTCTGGAGGACCTCCTTAACAAACACAGAGATGCATTTGGTTGGATATGGAAGTTTTTCCATAAGATTAGGCCAAAAGTTCATTTCTTCAACCCTCTAAATGTACATCTTCACTGATCTTCAGCAGAAAGTTTATGCAGAACTCGAAACAGCCAGTTTCTTGAGATGATCCATAAAAACTTGCAGACTGACGTCGTCTGTGAGGATTGGTGCTCCAGACTCCTACAAGGAGGAGATATACCATTAGAGATCAGACATTCTTGTCAAAACTGAAATCATTTCAAGGACCTAAGGACACATAACGAACATACTGCTCTGTCAGAGCTAAAGGTGTGTACCTGGCCCCAGGCGTAGAGGTTGTTGTGTGTCTGGGAGGGGTTGACTTTGGATAGGAGGAAGCGTGCCTGTGAACCTCCATGCTCGGTGTCGATGTATCTGGGCATGGGGAAGCGTGTCTGCAAGATCTCCTGAGCATCGTCTAGAGGAGCCTGAAGGAGCTGCTTGAAGTTCTCATACTCTGCCATCTCCTGGTATCCAGCCTTCCTCCACTGAGCGATAGTCTGTGAAGATGAGAATAATACCATCGCTAAACTTACCTCGGACAAACACCATGTAACATTTGAGGAACCTTCTGAAAATAACAGTTTGGATCTGACAAAGCATTTGATATGTACCTCTCCGTGGAAAATCACCAACTGGAAGAAGGTGTCCATCAACAGAATGCGATCAGGAAGGATGCTGCTGCTGTCCAGAAGAGCGGACTACGAAACCAGACAAATATGCGATGAGTGTGAGGTGAATTAAATAATGTTCTGCACAATAATGTTACACGGGATGGTATCAAATCACCTCTGGAGGGCCGTAGAAAGAGTAGGAGTAGAGGATGGGCTGTATCATTATGAGCGACTGTGTCAGATCCTGACGCACAAAATGATGCCTGTAATGGGACGACTCGTCCGGACTGTTATTGAACACCTGCAGGAATGGGGATCTCCTCAAGTGGAACATGAACTGTAAAAAAAACAAAACAATAAAAATAAGAGAAATGTGATATTCTCATTTATTTAATCTTAGTTTTTAATCATACAGTACAATCTCTAAATAAATCATGCAAAATTTAAGTTATATATAATTTTTTTTGATTCATGCAATATATAAATGCAAATAAAATATGATGTGATAATAGCATCATTAATAAACAAGCTACAAGAGTTTACTTTGAATTAAATGTCAGATATTTAGGCACAATTTTTGCTACCTGTGTGCATATATTTTTGCTCTTAATTATAGATAGACTGTGAAACCTAATTTGCAATGTCTAGTACTTCTAAACACCATTACATAAACATTTATTATAACATTTGTTATACTGAAAAGTAATAGTATGAATTGAAGGCTTTTTAAGGACCCTGTCCTATCACAAATATAAGAGTTTAACCAAAGGAGTTTTACCTGTGGGTACAGTGAGAGAGATTCAGACAGTCTGAAGGAGTTTGGATCATCTTTATTGAACTGGCCAAACTTCTGACACTGAAACCAAACAACAAACACAAAAGTTGAGTGTGACGCACCTTCTACATCCATTATTGTTATAATCATAATGGTTCAAAGATTTGTCATATCGCCTCTCCTGAATGGAGGCACTGACCTACTTTTCTTTCTAAACAGCTGTGATACTCACCAAGCGAATGAGTTGCCTGTCTAGCCAGCGAAGAACATCAGGCCCCTCCTCTGATTCTGCCCTGAAAACGCCGAGCCGGGCCATGAGAACGGCAGAGGCCTCCTGATCAAATGACGACTCGATATGTTGGATCTGGGACTGTGCGTCAGCCCAACTAGGTGTGACAATAGAAAGAACCGGTTTTGTCGAGAACATATGGCGCACAAATTGAACACTCAAGAATTCGACTACCGAAGAGCTATTCAGGGCTTAAACTACACATATTTACGCAGCTAAATCTATTTTGAGCAACAGCAAACACAAATAGCACTTGGAAACATGACATAGGTTGACTTTAGATAACTCCAAGGCCTTTTTGTTCACGTCAAAGTTGATATTAACAAAGGAAGACCTTATGAATGAAAGACCAACCAAGACCTTGACTTTAATATGATATCGACTGACAGCTTCAAATATCAACGTCATGAAATTCTGTAAAGACTTACTTCCTGGCTATGGTGGTGACACGAATCCGCCGCTGTGTGTTCGAATGCTGGTATTGCGTAACAAACTGGATGGCTCCTCTTCCTCCTTGAGGAATTGGGGCGTTGTGCTATAAGAATAAAACATACCGGTGTCATTGATACATCAATACAAACATAAGCTCTCACACCCAACTGCATGTACAATAGAATTGATAATTATATAACAATATACCTGATTTACTACTTCAAAGTACAGGGCCAAGGTGGTGGCAGGTGTGAGATTACAAATCTTCCACTGACACGTTCCTCCAACACCCATTTCCTTTGAAAAAAAAACCAAACACGAGACACTCATATATGTGTGCACATGTGTACAGTCCTGTTTGAAATCCATTGCAAAAGCTGGCATGAAATGGGAGGTTACATGCTCAAGACTTACATTGTCTGAGACACTGGGTCCTTTGGTGTTGAGAGACACACACGCCCGATTGCACCAGATATCTTCAGCTCTCTTGAGGTCTGAGAAGAAAAAAAGGACAATGGTTTAGATGGTTGACTTACGCTACTGCTTAAAAGTTTAGACATGGCAAGAAATTGCTATGCATTTAAATTCAAATATTTTACCTTCACTTCCAAAGTACCACCAAAAGCCATGCGAAACTCTCCATTGTAGTCTTTGCTGAAGACTCTTTGGAAGGTCTGCTTGAAAAGAGATGTGTTGAAGGAATCTCCCATGACAATGTGGCCCTAAAAAACAGAGCAAGAAATATTTTGGAAATGTATCACGTTTCACTTAAATTACTTAGTCACAAAGAAACAATACGTTGATATTGAAGACATTAAATAGCATGTAAGATATATGAAGATCAATAATCTTCGATCAATGCTCACCCTGTGAGGTTTGATAGACATTTCATCTCTAGCAGTCCCGTCTGATCCAGCGCACAGGCATAGATGTCGACGCTGTGTCCGTTCACTGCTGCAGTTCGGCCAGAGCCTCGTAATACTAAATACACATCAACAGAATGAAAAGAATGAAACAGAATGTTTATGGAAAACCATAAATATAAACAGAATAACACCAGAATGTTGCAACAAAATTCTCTAATCACCTTAGTGGCCTTCTTTAGATGCGAGCGTTGTCTTTCTGGATGTCGTGCCAGGAGCGGATGGGTGTCTTCAGTTCATCTCCAACCACCATGCCGGGCCCCTGTGTTGGGGGGCCACCGGTGAACAGCATCACACGGGCCCCTGTGTTAGGGAAAGTGCCCTACAAATAGAACGACAGAGAGACGTTGTTTTAGTTCAATGTGAAAGTATGTATTTTTCCACATATTACAAACTTCATTGGTGTCTTTCAAATGGAATGATGCAGGCTAAAGTCAAATCTGCCATGCTGGCTAGACTTTTTATCAAATAAACTCAAGAGTGCAGTAGGTAGTCTGTTTCCTATCTTGAGAGTTATGTAAGAATAATGACTGGCTCGAGTACTAGGTACAACTGTTCTGATATGACATGACAGCTAAAGTGGACTTTGAATTTCACAGCCAGCATTACGGACACGTTGCCAATTTAAACTCACAGACAGTTATAATGAAAGGAGAAAAATCTCTGCAGGAATTCTCAGGGTACTGAATATCAGTTTAGTGAAGATATGCAAAACCGTGCATTTCCTGAGTTCTATCCATACATCCAGCTTTTTTTAAATTCTCTTCTCTCTCTCTCTCTTTGGTCGAATACAGATTTATTCGAGAATAAATAAATAAAAATTAGCTTTTGAATGATTAACATCCCGGCTGTACCTCCAGTAGTCCAATAGCAATAGAAAGGGCGATGCCCGTGGAACAGGAGAAGGTCTCTTCCCCTGAGGAACAGGCCAGGGTCTCTCTGCAACTCCCCCAAAAGGTCAGTTAGGTTCATGTCTACTGCTTGCACAGGTTGCAGAAATCTAAAACAAGAGCGAAGAAAAAGAAAATGAGCATAAATGGCTTTACATAAGAAATTTTCTTGAGACTCTTATGTAAAAGCTTCCGTTCACTTCTAAGGTGCATGCTGAGGAGAGTGCCGGATGATCGTCTCATACCTGCAGGAAGCAGCAGCATCATGAGGGGCCAGTGGTTTGCCTTGTTGTCCTGACGTAGCTGGTTTCATCAGTCCCAGCATCTCCTGCAAACAGATGACAGACTTGATAAACGTATCTGAAAACTCTGCTTCACTTGGTTGCATATGGGTTATTTTATAGATTTAAAAAAGGTAAATAGGAAAGATCACTGACTTGTATCTGTTTGGGCGTGAGCTCTTTTGTGCCACGGAAGACGTAGCTCTTGGCGATACCTTCACAGCTGAGCTCGTGGACCTGAATCATGCGGCCGAAGGTGATGAGACCCACCAGGGCATTAGGTGGCAACAGACTCAGAGACATCTGAAGAGATTCTTTCAGGGCCTGGAGGTCTTCCTCCTCCAGACATGTGTCCACCACGTACAGGAAGATGAGAGGGGTGGTAGGTCCACGCTGAAATGAAATAAATCAGAATTAAAATACTACATAATGTTTTTAATTGATAAGTACTTTCATTTAAATAATTTGTTTACACTTGCATGATAGTTAAATAGTAACACATAGCCTACATTACTAGAGTAATTTTAAAGAAAAATTAAGTGTCAGTAAAAGCATTCATAAAGCTACAAAAGATTTTGTATTTCAAACTGATTCTTCGAATGGAAGTGTATACACACTTTTAAATTGCAAGGTAAACTATTTATTTAAACAATAAAAAAAAAAAATAGCTTGTCAAAACACACTGAGCACTAGTTTCAAAATGACAACGTGGCTTTTGACGTGCAGCCATCAGTGAGCTAAAGGAGTTCTAGTTAGTCTATATGTTTGTACAGTAAAGTATGCCCATGTACAGTACAGAGTACACAGTAAATGTAAATTTACCTGCACTATGTACTCAATGGTGGAGAACTGAGGCATTAGTTCTGCGGGCTGATTCACTTCTGAAATGCCTGCGTATGATGGAGGAAACTGTAAAGAAATAGATTCATATTTACTCACAGTGACAGGTGTGACTGATGTTAGAAAAGCACACAGAGCTAATCCAAGACAGAAAATGAGTTTCAGTACTCACAGAGTTCCTCTGGAAGCAGAAGTTGCAGGCCCATATCTTAGCTCTGAAGTCCACTTGACTACAAAAGGAAAATGAGCGTTAAAGGTGCTAAACTTGTCTATGACGAAGCCTTTCTAATGTAAGTCATTAGCACACGAAAAGACAGTCGTCTTCCTTTAGTCTCAGCGGTTAAAGGAAACAATTAGCAGTTGATTAACCTGATCCAATTAACATACCAATGCTAATATTGGAAAACAACACTCTTTTAACATTTAAAAAGCTCTGAAATAATGCAATTAGCAAGTCTGCATGGAAAACCAAACTTTGAGCAAAACACTATTCTAACCCTAAAATAAAAGTTCCACATCCAATCCAAACCAAACCACCTTTACTGTGCGTATAAAATGACAGCAAAAGCAATGTGATCCAGGACACCAATGTTTCATTTAATAAACAGGGAATTAACTGTTCTGAGCTGATACTCAAAATCCATACCAATTCCAGTCCACCATCTAATCGATAATTCAGATATGCGATTCAAATGATATTTATCTATACTGACCACACGCTGTACAAACAAACAGAACTCAACGCTGCTGGAAAAAGCGATTCAGCCCTTACCAGAGTGGGTTGAGGACGGCTTTGCAGTTGGCCGGCTGCACAGAACTGGCTCGTACTGGACCGGTGGCAGGTCTGGTCTCTCTTTGAGAGGAGTGTAGAGGCAGGAAACAGGAACCACTAGCCGTGTGGCCTCCAGGCGGCTGGAAGGCCAGAGGTTCCAACTGCAGCGTACTCCATCCCGATCTTCGTTCTGTTGGATGAACTCTTGGTAGGTCGCCATGACAGTGTGAACTGTGGACGACCAGAAACATCGAAATGAGTAAACAGTGAGCTGCGGAGTCTTTTTAACACCAAACCACACCTATTGGGTTGTGCCTCCAAAACTGGACAGGCAGGATAGCAGAGCCTAAAATTAACAGCAAATACTTGAGTGACAAGGACAATTTCACCCATGAGAGCAATGTGAGCAGAAATTACATTCCTTTATGTTTGTTCATAACATAAGGAACTCTTTCACGCAAGGAATGTTCACGCAACCGTCATCTTCGAACAAAGACACTTGACATGAGTGCTTACCCATGCCAAGCCCAAAACGTCACTAAAACGTGTTGATCAGAGATAAGCGCTGATGTGTTGAGAAGCAAAACCAGATGCTATTTTTGAGCAGGATGTACTGCTGGGACACACCTGTCTTAGAATACCTCCTCAACTCCAGTCACAGGTTTGCTGACTAAACACAAAAGCACTTCAAAATATTAAAGAAGACTTTGGCCTCTGATAACCCTAAATCAGAGGCATCCCTGGAAATGCCTGCACTAAACAGTGGCCCAACACCTGTATTGACTGTTTGGTTACGCAATGATAAGAGTTTCCAAACAGACACGAACTCAATGTTCCAAGAGACACTGGACAGGCTGAAAAAGCCTAATAAAAATCAAATGAGTGCAACAAATTGCTAAGATATTGTCAACACGTTAGCCAACTTAATAACAACTGAGTAAAGGTTTTTAAATCAAACAGGGGTTAACGTATTGCTATTAATACGTTACTTCACAATAATATATGTTTTAGTGAAAATAAGAAATGTCATGACGTCACGCGTATGTCTACATTTCAGTCGACAAGCTCGCGCTGGCTAATTCCATCACACTCTCGACATAGCACAAGTAAAGAAGCAGAGGAAAAGCAAGCAATCAAAAAAAGAGGCAGTTACATTATTTCAAAATGTAGAATATCCCGAACAATAATGTCAAAGCATACGTTACTACTATACACCCGTGTATGCCGTACACACACACTAACGTTGATGACTTCCGCCGACCTAATCTGCGGGGTCTGCGGGTTTAAATCTAACAAATCAACGAATCCCGCCTTCATTGGTGGAACACAACGATACACGTACCTTTTAATCGATGTGGCTTTAATAAATAAAATGCGATAACCGCGATCACACGACCATTGAAAGTGAAAATTACTTCGTCGAACAGGATTCGTCTCCAGCCGGTTCCTGGTGCTCCGAAGAGTGACGTGTTACTACACACCCGTGCGCCGCGATTGGCTGCCCCGCGTGACGTCAAAGGAACGTTCCGCCGCAGTGTCGAATTTCTGTGCGTAGATGCGCTGAGCAGT